>NC_060159.1:19888923-20090586 GCF_021292245.1 Micropterus dolomieu
AGAGATTTCACATGACTTTTAATCAAGAATGTACAGATTTTTACATGTACATTCCTCCCACGGGCAGTTCAAAACCAGAATATCTCATAGATCTCCAATATGCTAGCTGGAGCTCACGTTTCTCACTGAACAACAGAAAGTAGGAAAGTGGTAGCTCTGTAAGAGGAAATGAAAGAGAAGGAGGCATTACAGCTGTTCATTTGTTATGATGTGTTGAGTGTTTATTATAAAATTGGTTAAGACTACACTTCATCACTTCAAGCTACACTTTTTATTACATTTATTCTAAAAATTAGGCACTTTAGTTTACTTAAATTTAGAATTTATTATTTGAATAGTTATTATTTATTATCCCTCCAGTTTGATGTGAAAACTGACTGAAATATTATTTGATTTGACAGTCCGTTGTTGACTAAAAACATGTGTTGATACAACTATAGGTTATAGTACTGAATGATAACGCAAGTTCGTCGTTTTGATGTTCCGGACCTTTGCTTCAGGAAATTTTCTCTAACTAGACCTCTTTGAAATCTAATTGAATACCCCTGGAATAGACAAAAACAACAACACAGAACAGTAGATACTGACTGACTTAAGTTAGCAAGTGGTAGTTATTTTTTGCCTGAGATTTAGGTTGTCATGAGTCTTTTTCTGGGGGGGGTTAATTGAGATTGAGCAATTAATACAGTCCCGTTTTTGTTTCTGTTTTGTATTAATGTTATGTAACACTGTGAAATGGTGAGTTTTTTGAGATTTCTCTCTTTCATTCAACAATATTCCACAGAAACAACCAGGAAACACTAGTTTGTGACAGAGAAAAGCTTGTTACTGTGAACCTCCAGCGGGGCAAGAATACAGCTTTTGGCTGACCTGCCTGAGAAACTATAAAGACCACAGAGGTACAGATGGCAAGAAAACCAGTCAGAGAACAAGGAATATTCCCTGAGGAATAAGCTGGACAAATTCAGACTTTACACCAGAACCTGCTACGAGTACCACGAGTTATATGTTCGCTTTTACAGAAACTTTGTTGAATCTGGTATTTCTAGCTCACTCATGAAGTTGGATAGCTTTTCCCTGGAATGTTCTGTATTCTGTTAGGAGTCCTGAGCCAGGTAAGACAAGAAGGGGTGGACTATGTGTCCATACCAATCAGAAGTGGTGTGGACAATTATACCACACGAGAGACTATCTGTAACCTGGACATTGAGCTATCATGATTGAGTCTAAGGCTGTTAAGCCTAAATATCAACCTAAAGTAAAATATTCTGAAAATATCCCTTATCCCTACACAATACCCTTCAAGACGCACATTAAAATTGACAAATGAGCTATGAAGTCCTTATGTTCTGGAGTAAAATAAATTTTGTGGTTATTTACTGGTTTTGGTTTTAAGAAATGTAATAAAATACAAATATTCTCCATACCTTGAATGTTTGCCGTTTTACAGTTTATTTAAATTGGACAAACTAGCATTAGCTGATTTGAAGCATTACAACAGCAGAAATAAAAAAGCTGCATTAATATACCTTGCTGCAAGAAAAACATCTTGATGTAAGGCTTGTCTTAACCCTAACCCTTCCATGAAATTATTTTGGAACAGCAATTAAATCTTTTTTTCAATGACTATTCTTTTAAGCTTAGTCCCTTTTGAGAGCTCGATCCAGTCTGATCCAGATCTGATTCTACTTCAACAAATTTGTCAATTTGCATTTACTGATGGACAGACACGTGTCACACACCAATACATTACCAATACGCCATGTTTATTCATTTTTTCTCTTGCATGCTTAGCAAACCATCCATCCATCGTCAACCGCTTATCCTGCATACAGGGTCGCGGGGGGCTGGAGCCAATCCCAGCTGACATCGGGCATAAGGCAGGGTACACCCTGGACAGGTTGCCAGTCCATCGCAGGGCCACAGGACAAACAACCACTCACGTTCACACCTAAGGACAATTCTAGAGACACCAGTTAACCTAGCCTGCATGTCTTTGGATGGTGGGAGGAAGCCGGAGCACCCGGAGAGAACCCACGCAGACATGGGGAAAACATGCAAACTCCACACAGAAAGGGGTTTGAACCCACAACCTTCTTGCTGTGAAGCGACATGTGCTAACCACTGCGCCGCCCTGCTTAGCAAACCACAATCTGCAAATATAAAACCCAAAAAATTCAATTCAAGGATTTAAAAATAATTAAGACAACTGTCAAAGAACTGACAGCAAGACTCATTCCTACAATGACAAAACCGCTGCCTAATGAGATGCATCACTCCCCCAAGTTGTGTCAAAATGGACTATATTTTCTTTTCTTTCAGAAAATTGATTACAGATTTTGTTTTTTTAGTCAATCTTTACAAAAAGACAACTAGCCTGGCTTCTTGACTGTTTTTATGTTGATTGGTGGGCAGGATTCCTGACAAACTCTTAAATTAAATTAAAAGAAATACCCTAAGATTACACTTACAGTGAAGCTTTAAACTTAATTTGTCATGTTAAAATGTCAAAAGTATTTTGTTGTCATTGTGTTTGGCTTCACAAAGCAGCCTTTCATCTATTTGTTAAGAGACAGGTTGCCAAAGCCACAAGCCTGTCTCTTTGAGTGTTCAGGCGTGACTTAGCCTGGACATCTCAACAACGCCCCGCTGTGACCTCAATGAATAATTTAGTTAAGTATTTTAACTAAATTAAGCTTGATTGCTACTGTGAGAGCACACATTTCCCACATTCCCCCACTTAATGATTATTTTCATTATCGGTTCATCGGCTGATTATTTTTTCATAATCGACTGACTGTCTAGTTTGTAAAAATTCTAAAAATAGAGAGAAATGTTGTCACAAAGTTATACTTTCACAATGCTTGTTTTGTCTAATCAACAGTCCAAACCTTATAATTATTACAAATAAAATAAAGTGATTAAAAAGGGAAAATTAAGTACCATGAAAGAACCATGAAATGATCAAAAATAGCTGACAATAAATTATTTACCTGTTATTTTGTAAACTTTATAAAATGTTTTGTGTGCAAAAATCTTAATTTGTGAAGTAATTAAAGCTCTCAAATAATTGTAGCATCTCAAAAACTCCTCTGTGGCACAAAGCAACATTGGCGCAGAAGAGACAGCTAGTGATAGTGGAATAAAAAGTACAATATTTCCCTCAGAAATGTAATGAAGTAAAGGGTAGAAAGTGGCATGAACAGAAAAGACTCAAGTAAAGCACATCACGTGTACCTAAGTATGGTACTTGTACAGTAATAATATTTCCACCACCGCCTGTGAAGGGTACACTCTAACACAACTGAGTATTTCTCCCAACAGTTCCTCCCCCTGTGTATGCTAGTTTTACTACTGGAAGTAGTGGTAATACAGTTACAGCCAAGGCATCACTTTGTTTTGAAAAGTGGTGGGGACATAAGGGCTCAGATTAGGGCCATGATGATACACTTGTGTCACAAGACCTGACAAACAAGATGAGAACATTTTTAACACTATTTTGAAGAAATATGAAATGCTGAAATATATGAGTGGGGGTATGGGGGTCCTCCCCCAGAAGATTTTAAGCATTAAAAACTTAATTTCCTGCATTCTGGAAACATTTTCTGCTCCAATTTAGGGTGGAAATGTCTTCATTTATAAAAAGAGAAACAAAAAATTCAGCTGGCAGGTGACAATTCATAAATAGAAAAATACAGTAGAATATAATGCAGTAATCAAGCAGCCTGTTACTTTGTTGGACAATGCACTTTTTTTTTTCTTCTATATTTAAATAGCTTTGCATGTTTTCTTGTTATGCAAATAAACCTTTCTCAAAGCATTTTCATTAATTTAACATTTCTTGGTGCAAGCTATTTTTCAGACCATTTTTAATAAATACTTTCAAAAAGTCATGGGGACAAAATCAGCCTGGTTAAAATGTGGTGGGGACATGTCCCCAGTGTAAATGACACATATGGTTACAACTACTCTTACTCTCCAGTAAACAGGCTTTTCTTTTAGAAACTGCTTTTGAATTTCAGTAGTCTCCTATATATTGCTTACCTTAACAAGCACTGCTGTTTAGGTTTGCTGCCAAGTATTACCCTCTTTATAGAGCTTTTTGTAAGACTCCTTTCATGGCAGAGTCTCTGTTCCTCCTGCTTGAGCAACGTGCAGGATCTTTTAATCTGTCTTCAGCGATCAGGGAGAGGGCCTGTCCTCTATATTTCATGTGCTTCACATTTGGTTAGCCATCATTAAAGCTCAACTTTTCACACTGGCTGTTTGACAATCTGGTGCAGGCTGTACAGGTATTGGAGGAGGAGTTGTTCCCCACCCCACCCTTCATCCTTTCTCTGTCTCTCTCTCCTCTCTCTCTCTCTCTCTGCTGCAGTAAGCTCAAGACAGATGGAGCGGTACATGACAAAACAGCCTAATTAAGAGAGTGGTGCACCTCTGAATTCCCACACGTGGAAACCCTCTCCAGTACCGTGACTGAACATGTTGGCAGCGAGGAAAGAAGAAAAACATTGTTCAATTAGCATCATCCATCTTTGTCCTCGAAGTGCTAGGCTTTTACTACTACCTGGAAGCCTCGCAAAAGAGCGTGTAACAAATAGGCCATTAAAATGTGCCGTTTCTATCGCCTGCAGTATACGCTGAATGAAAACATGAAAATAAATGAAAAATAATGAGCTACACGGTTTAATACATTTACGAGTTGAAGATGATATACACATGGATCAAAAAGTTGTTAGACCTGCACGCCAAGGTCCCCGCTGAAGTTATACGGCTTATTTGTGGGCAGCTTGGGGAAAAAAATACAGCTCCTGTACTTTAATTAATGAATTAAACAGCTGCTCACTTTGACTTCACGAGATGTAATATGCACCTTCGTCTTTGCTGCTGAAATACAGTATGAGTGTAGAGGTGTAACGATCTGTAACGAGCAACTAATCATGCCAAATATGTGATTGTCCAGCTTCTGCAAATGTGCTGCTTTTCCTTGCATTATAGTAATTTGGATATCTCCGTGGTTGGACTTTTGGCCAGACAAACGAAGCAGCCTGAAGATGTCCCCATTGGCTCTTGAATATTGAGATAAATATCTTATATGCCAAATGATTAATCAGTTAATTGAGAAAATATTTGTCAGCATAATCGTTAATGAAAATAGTAACTAGCTGCAGACCTACACAAGTATGCAATCAATAAAAAAGTTAAAAAAAAGTTTTATATTATTATATTTTATATTTTGTATAGGAAGCATTTTGCTTAAGTTGAACCCAATAACCTAATAATATCTTCTGTGTTTATATTTAAGGGTTTGCTGTCTCCAGTTAAGAAAGAGCTTCATCTGTATTACCCTCACAGCACTAATATCTGAGATGTTGTAAAGAAGCGCTCTATGCAATGCTGCATAAAACTTATTTTATTAGATATTGTATGTATTTTGTATTATGCCCTGTACTGTATGCATTAGCAACTAATGGCTGTGTCTACTAAGAAAAAACTTCTTCCTCAAATATAGTAGTAATATAGTAGTTTCATCGAGTAGTACCATAGAAAAAAAACTCTAAGCAGCTGTTTTGTAAAGCAACTGGTCGAATAAAATGTACCATTAAAAACATGATTTTGCCAGACTACATAGCAACTAATAATATAATAACCGTGGGATGATAATTTGTCACAAAGTGATATGTCTTATTGTAACAATTAAGAGTCGTTAGACACTGTACATCTATAAGTATTATAAAAATCATATTAGGAGTTGAAATATGATAATATTAGCTTCAGTGTCACATTGTGTCTCTGTGCCTTACATGTGGGAAGACTTTGCTTAAGCACAAAGCTGTCAGTCACTGTCAGTAATGCTGTTGCTGCTAGAATAAATGTGAAAGGGTTGCAGAGAATTACAGGAATTGTTTCACTTTTGTCCTTGAGTGTGGCTATAAAGACAGGGGATAGTGTGTTTTTGTGCAGAGGTACTCACTGCAGGCCAGGGTAAGCTGCACCATGCTGATACCTTTACACATACTGTATATCACTTTAACAGATGCTTCTTAGTCGAGGTGTATGTGTGAAATGTATTGCAAGAGCTGTAATGAAGCCCGACAAAGTATCTGGTCAAAGCAGTCGTTCTGAATTATACATCTGTTAAAACCTGATGAGGATGAAAGCCTGGCCTGTGCTTTAATATTGTCATTGTTGCAGATATGAGGGGCAAATATCAGGACATTTTTTTTAGAAGAAGCTCATTTCATATTGTTTCCTCATTCTAAAAAACCCCCCATCAAATAGCACAATATATTTTGGGATGAAGCTTTTATGTGACATAGTTTTTCAGCTATTGTTTCCCATCTGGTTTTGTTCTGCATTAGAAATGTAAATGTAAATGCTCCGTACTTGTATAGCGCCTTTCTAGTCTTTTCGACCACTCAAAGCGCTTTTACACTACATCTGCATTCACCAGTCATACACATTCATACACTGAGCCTAAGTGCTCAAACGGAAACTAGCATTCACACTCATTCATACACTGGCGGAACAGCCGCCAGGGGCAAATCAGGGTTCAGTATCTTGCCCAAGGACACTTCGACACGCAACCAGGGGGAGCCAGATTGAACCACCAACCTTCCGATTAACGGCCAACCCGCTCTACCTCCTGAGCCACAGCCGCCCATTAGCAACACAAATGTGTGAGGATGCATTTGTTATGTTGTATGCACAACATAAAACAACACATTTAACCTGTTTAAACGTCACTTTTGAATGTATATTGTCTAACACACATCTAGCTTCACCATTTGTGCTTTTCTGGCTTTTGTCTGTCAGTGTTGCTGTCCCCACGATGCGATTTCCCTGCACTTTATATCCACATCTGAGCTAGTGTCTATAGCCACAAGGAGTTGGTATATTATCCAAAACGTCCTGAAAGCCGTAAGAGATTTATTCGAGCTGGGGAATTCAGACACAGATTGATAATGCAGAAATACGTTGTAATGTATTTAGTATTTTAATGAGAAATTGCAGAAATGCATTTTGTAAGTTATAGCTACTACCAGGTGTATTTTAACTTTCTAACTTCATTGAACCATGGAATCCATTATTGCCTGTAAATCTCACAAAAGGTCAGGCTGTGTGTTTTTGTATGTTTGGTTTGCTATAACTGCAGATGAAGTGTATATTAAATGACTGTAATACATGATGTCCAGTTGTCCTTTTCCCTGAGGTTTGCAATTAAATATGTATAGTTATTTTAGGATGTGTCTATTTTTTTAAATGCACAAACTAAATGTTTACTGTTGTTAGCATTTAGTAATTTGAATGCCAAACAAGCACCTGGGTCAGTAGTTATACGATCCATTACAATTCATGGTAGCCATGGTAGAAACACTTATAATACAACACATGTCAGTGTTCTCTGTGTGGTCACATGTTTGAGAGCAATATGTTGAGGTAAACGTTTTGGAGGCTTAAACATACTACTCAACTGAGAATGCCAAAGTGTTCCAGATGTCTCAATATTCAAACTCACACAGGCTGTGTAAAGTGAGACTTCTGCAAGACTAAATACTGTACATATGAGCTGTTTCCATGGAGATGCGTCAACATTTGCTGCAAGACCTGAATGAGGAGAGGCAAGATGCCAAAGCTAAGCCTCCTACACCTGAGTTTTGTTTTTTTTCCTTCCATATCTATCATCAGCAGTGATATATTTTCGTATATTGCCTGAAACTACAGGAAGAGGGCAGGCTCAAAAAGGGGCAGGCTTACGCTCATAGACTCACAGAGGGACACTGTGCATCTGACCTAAGATCATTATCCTTATTTTAGACCCAAGTTGCTGCTCTTCTTTTGAATGTTGTACATTTACAATATGTGGACAGATCTATACGTATATACAAACTACATAAAATACATAAACCCTAAAGGGTAAGTCACAGCTAGAGGACCTTATCTGTTGTGTTAATCAATGTTGTGTGGGAGGCTTTACAGGCTGCTACACAGTGAGCAGTGATGGACCATAAGCTCCCTATTTGGCGTTTTCTTCCACTGAAGGGTGTAGAGAAGAGACTGTGGCTGTGTCCAGGGTGTGTGGCATCACTGCAACATCAGCCAGTGTCTGCATGCCGAGGAGAGAGCAGCAGTAGTGGGAGGGAGTGGGTGGATATATCAAAAGGTGAAATGTCTCTGCTGCAAAGCTACATCCAATTGAATATGATTTTGTCTCAGTTGCAAGGTCTAACACTCTTTCCACTTATATAATGTGCACTGCTGTCCCCGTGTATATGAGCAAAAACATTAAATTTCTGTTGTATCTGCAGTAATGCGATAATACCTTTATTATCTACAAGGTGCTTTGGTTATTTCATGCGAGTAAATATTCATTTTGCTACTCAGGTTATTGCCAGGTCATGAGAACATATCTGGTCATCTAAACAGATTAGGTTTACCACTGGACTCAACCCCTGAAAAGACAAGCATTATGTTTCTAGTTTGATTGGAGTACACAGAAGAACTGGGCATTATGCTTGAAACAAAGTAGTTTGTGCTACATGTTGTCCAACATCTAAAAGCGAAAGTGTTTACAGCTGTTCTGCACACTGACACTGCGGGTGACAAGCCTGTCATCGTAGAGAGGGGGGGAGACAAAATGGAAATAATGGCGCACACTTTCAGACACTTTCTTTCCTCGAAGGCATTTATGGTGTGATGGAATTTGTTGATGGAAGAATAAAACATGAGAAAGAAGATCAAAGCGTGGCTAGTATAAGATCTCCACACACCAATCAAGCCGTTTACATGTCCGGCTTCTAACGGAGTACTCTAACTAGCATCCAGGTTTCTCAAAAGCAGGAAATGGCTTTTACACGCCCAACACATTAGCCAGGGTATTCCAAAAACCTGATCATAACGTACATGTAAACATACTCTATATGTCATTCTTGCTGGAATATTCAGTTTCAGTCATCTGGCTACATTAGTTCAGTCTTCAAGATGGTCAGTGTCCATACACTCTAAATTTATTTCAGTTTTAAATGTCATTGAGTGGCTATATAAATGCGGGCCTCCTATCCAGTGCGTGCTGGGATATGATCTAGACTCCTGTGACCCTGACTGAGCATTATTGTTTTGTCAAAAAAACAAGGTGGTGCTGAATGCTTTCATGATGTCCTTTTTGCAGGTTGTTGTAGTCATGGGCAACACACCTCGGGTATACAGGAATATTTTGTTAATTAGGTTTATTTATGGCAGTGGTTCTCAAACTTTTTCTCGTCAAGGATCCCTAAACTGACCGAAATTAGACCACTGACCCCCCTTTTGATAAGATTTTGTTCCAGGATCGCCCATATGATAGGATTTTGGCTTTTAGATGATTTATTCCAGAAACTGTATGAAATCCATGACCAAAATAATCATTCATTCGGTCACTATGTCACTTATGCATAGACTTATAACGGAAATAAATGATTCCCCTTTTTGCTGGGGACCCCCTGGAACCCCCTCACGGACCTCTGGGGTCCCCGGACCCCACTTTCAGAACCACTGATTTATGGGAACAGGGAGGCCAAAATCACAGGCTATGAAAAGAACATATAAAAAGCTTATCTTGAACGAGACCTTAAATGGAGTGGGGCAACAGCAGTGTAAAACTGATGATACAAAGAGAAACATTTAGAGCAATGTTGCTGGGCAATGTTGCCGTCAGTGGTAATGGCTAAAGATTACTATCGTAATCTCCCCGCCCCGCTGCTATCCGTTCAAAACATAGCCAACCTTGCCACCATCAACATTGCCTAGCAACATTGCTCAAAAAGTTGCCCTATGTTAATACTACACAGCACATGTGTTTCACTGTGGTGAATTATTTTTACAATATTAAGGTGGTTGGCTTGTTACCCTAAAGCTCCCTTTACATTTCCATTTTTAAGGTTGGTTTATCACCAGCTTTGTTTTTTATTCTGATTAAGCTATCAATAATACTTGATCTTGTATTGATTGCACTTTTTGTTAACTCTTACTTCCTTCCCTAGGTATTTACCCCATTGATGTGATATGTACTATGAGCTCTTACTAGTATTTATTGCTGCTCTTACTAGTATGTATTGTCAGTTGTAGATCTGTATTTGATGCTCTGTTGATGTTTGTATGTTGTTCCTCAAATATAAGTCGCTTTGGATAAAAGCATCTGCCAAATGAGTAAATGTAAATGTACTTGCAGATGAGATACAATAACCTCTAGGCCAGTGCTTACTTTACTCAATACATATTCAACATAAAATTTATTTTCTTGGTTCTAGTATCTAAGACTGTAAGAGACTGAGGATGATAGAAGCTGCCAGCCCCCGCTCATGATATTTCTATCAGCTCCCTGCTAGTGTCATTGTAAACCTTTAGACAGTTTGAATGTGAATCATCTCACAACTCTATAACTGACCTGATTTGAAGATGTGGAAGTGGGTGGTGGCTTGTTTTTCTCACCGAACATCTGAGTACAGGACTAGGGAGCAACCTGGGCGAGTAATAACGAATGATTAAGAACGGATGTTTTTGCTCAACACTGATCGATAAATTATCTCAAGGATGTTATTTTTCAACAGTGTGATTCATGTTCTACAGTTTGGCTGCCTGTTGCTCAGTTCTTCCCCGTGGCATTAGCTAGCTGTGCATTGGTGTGGAGGAGGAAGGCCTAATTTATTCCAAGTTATGCAACCATCTTGGGAAATGCTGGCCAGGCGCTGACTGTAGCATAGCGGCAGAGCTTTAACTTAGCAGCCAGCACTGAACTGGTTTCCCAGAGAGCAAGCAGAGAGGCTTTCCCCCTCTCTCTCTCTTTTTTCGCTTCCGCACAAGCCCTAATCTCTCCCACCTTAGTGTATGGCATCTTTGTTGTGAAAAAAAAAAAAGGTTTCACAGGCTGCATCAGGTGCTGACAGAAGCACATTTAAGGTAGAGAGGAAACAGCCTGTTGATCATGCACCACAATAGCTGTTGCATAAGCTGTGATACAGGAAAGCCCTTTATCTTTCATGGAATTGCAATGTGAGGTCTTACAGAGGGAGCATTTGCATTCAACCTATTGTCCTATTGAAGAAAAAGAAAAATCAATCTTGGCAACTAAAAGCATTTTCCTTTACTATGTTTGCATACTACAGCATATATTGTCACTTTAATAAAAAGGTTTTGTAAAATCTTTCTTTTTTGCTTACAATATATCAACTTACACATTTTGATTTACAGTCACACCATGGCTGTAATCTTCTCAACTGTAAATGTAATCTTCTGAAATGTTCCCTTCAGCCTAGAATGGAAACAAGCTTGCTTTTCTCAAAAGTCTTTCAGGAACTGAATTCTCTCCCCTCCGAGGTCCATCAATCTCTCCTGCTCCACATGTCCTCTTTTTTTCCTTTGCTTCTGGTTTTAGCTCTCTCCTCATACTGCAAGTTAATCAGATTATATTGTCAGTAGATGCCAGTGCTCTCATGAATAACATTTTTAACCTATATTTATCTGAGCACAACTGCTCTCTTCCACAAATGCCCTGCTCTGCATTCACACACCTGGGAGCTGCCAAGTACAACAATCTGTTGGCCGCTGAGCAGTTTGGGGTTAGTTAGTTGCTCAAAGGCACCTCAGTTGTGGTAGTGGCACACTTATTGTTCCAGGGTTTGAACCGGCATTCCTGCAGAAGATGTGCAGATTAGTCTAGTCCAAGTAAACTCATGGAGTTTTGCTGGTGACCAGGCTTCAGCACTCCATTGCTGACTGAAACGGGTACTATTGTAGAACCGGAAGTAAGAGTTGTGTGGCCACAAGGAAATCTGTTCAAATAAGCACTTGAAATACTTGATGGTTCACCTCAGGCGGATGAGCTGGAGGCTAAAGGTGCTCCATGGTTGCATCAGCTCATAGTAAGGAGAGTGGGTGGTATTGTCCAAGATAGAGCTGAGGAACTCATCCTCCCCTGTGCTACTGCCTGCAGGGTATCCAGACTCAGCCCTATGACACAGCTTTTTTTTTAACCTGTTTGCTGAGCCTGCTGGCATCCCCTTCCTTGATGTCACCTCCCCCGCACACAGAGAACAGTGCATCGGCCACTATGTATTAGTAGAAGTTGCAGAGCAGTCTGTTGCAAATATTGGATGACACAAGCCTCCTCGGGCAGACACTCAGTGTGTGTTGTCATACCAGACCGAGTTGTTATAAGATATGAACTCCCATAACTCGACTGCACCACCTTCACATCCTCACTACGGATTAGTGGCAGGTGTCACTGGCCTCCTGCTCTGCCGAGGACATCTGCTGCAGGCTACTTCACTTCACTAACATTTAATGTGAAGAGTTGCGTTCAATACAGTTTAAAGTGGCTTGATATGATCTTGAGTTTAAATAACATTTTATGGTGCACAATTTTGTTCTACACTGCAGAGATTTTAAAACTGCTGAGGAGCTGTCAGATCCATTCTGGCACATTCACATTCACCCACATTCACATGTTTCTCTAAATTTATTGGGTGCTATTAGTACAGTATATGGATCCTTTGTCTGGTTTGTGCCTTTAGTTTGAGTTTAGCACCTGTAAAAGTATTATAATAATATAATAATAATAATATTTAGCTACCTTCACTTTGCCATATAAATTAAGTACACACATACAACCAACCCTCAGATTTTGTTTTGAAAGTTAGTAAAAGAAACCTAAATGTAATTTCTTTTGTTAACCTTGGCATTAGCAAAGCTTAGTAAGCTAAGCTGTTTTTGAAAATCTTGTTCATGAGGCAATTTAAAAATAAAAAAAATCATTGTTTTACCAATGCTATACTAAAGACAAGACATAAAGTAATAAGTATTTTTGCAACAGTAACTCTGCAGTGGCTAGTATCTGTGGACCTAAGGAGCAGTAATGCTATAGTAATGATAGACTGCTGCCATAATCTACCTTTTCATAAAGTGAAAACATTTTACCAACTTCTTGGTAATTTATTTTCTTCCTTCTGTCTCTCTCTTGAAAATGATTTATGTCAAATTGACTCTACTTTAAATGAATTGGTTGATAGCTAAAGAGACCAATCTGGGTTGAAGGATTAGTCTCTAAACAGCTGATAATTGGGTAATCAAACCACCTCAAGAGAGTGTATGTAATCAGAATGCTGTGGTGACTGTAGAGAGAAAATGCAGATCAGGCTGACAGACACTATTCTGTGGGAGAAAACTGATGTTTTGTGTCTTCTGAATGTGTACTTTGGATTCCATAATATTCATGTTGGCACATAGCAATATGTGATTGCTGAATTTGTCTGATTCTTGCTGGTATAAACAGAGGATTTACATTATTATCTGTACAATATAGTGCAAAAACCATGGCCTCAAAACTTACCACACCATCACTTTTGAAAGTTTCCAAAAGTTGAACACAAAAGGGTGATACTGTATTTATTTCAGTATTATTGTATTGGTGGATTATATTAGGCGTTTTAAGATGCAGGACTCAGACTGAATTTAATCTGGCGCCGTGCAGTGTACAGGGGGGAGAGAGGATAAATCAACGGCCGTGGGATGTTCTGACGAATTATTGACACATCAGAAATTTTAGTCGACCTTGTCAGTGTTTTTTTCTCATTGCGCCTGTGCAAAGTGGCAGAGCGTCTGAAAGTGCCATGACAACACGACGCTAGCTATCAAGTTAACAAACTATATAGTTAAAGGTTGTTAGCTTACCTCCAATTCTCTTTGCAAAATGGACGCTCCATACTGTCCACATCTTCCTTTCTCTAAACAACTTTCGGCACACAGGATGGCTCAGATGATCAAGGCAGCATTTATGCCTTGTTACCATCATTGCTAGTAAACAAACTTCTACCTGCCTCTGAGGTTTCAAACAAATCTTTATTGACAATTGTCAAAAACCACAATGGGCCGGTAGGGGTGATGATCAGTTTTATTTTCTATTTACACGTATAGTGAGAGCACATACAAAGTAAACGTTGGCTTTACGTCACTTTTACTCACACAGTACGAGTTGGAAATAAACAACATTTCTAAAATCATTATCTGCTTAAGACAGATCAAGGGACATGATTCATGCATGGAAAAGTTTCTCATACCGGAGGGGACACTAATTACAGATTAATTAATTTGAGCTATTTGTTACACTAGTGGAACCAGTTATACCGTGATGGTGTTGGTCGTTTGGCCTAAGCAGATACAATATAGATATAAGACCTGATTAAGCTGCTGAGAACTGTATCTGCTCTTTGCCTGGGGTGAGATCAAGATTAAAGTTTAAAGCAGTGGTCGGCAATAGGCAGCCCGCAGGCCAGAACTGGCGCGCCAGTGATAATATCTAGCCTGCGGCCAGATTGCTTTGATAGCAGAAAAAAAGAAAAGAAATTGATAGCAGCTGATGCTGAAATAGATCTCAGTCATGACAGCAACAGTTACTCACATAATCACTTCCTCTTAAGTGATTGTGCCTCCAAAATAAACGCGCAAGAACGTTTTTTGAAGCAATGGTTCATGTTGAGTTAATTGAGAGCTTTTACACTGAAAAGTTCTGAAGGATATTCGAAAGCGTCTCTGGCGTACTTGACACGTCCGTAAACGTGTGATTGGATTCCCTTGAATTTCATTGGGGAAAGGAAAATTAGTGTCCATAGGTTCATGAATGCGGATAAAACGGCGGGACTCACACACACTGCGGCACATGCTTTATTGCGAGCATGTGAAAAAGTGTCCTTATAGGCTAATCAATTTGTTTAACAAGGGGGGAAAAAAGTCTGCAGGATTTTGGGATTGATCATACAACTCCTCCAACAGGAGTCTGAAACTCTACCGACTTAGCTAAACGAGTATACAAGGGTTAGAAATAATGGCAGGCCACGTGATGGCTTGAAAAAAATTTGGCCCTTTGTCAAACTTGCCGACCTCTGGTTTAAAGGTACATTATAATCATCATATCATCATATAATGGGGTGATAATGGGGTTATTTATTATTAATTATTAAATAATTAATAATTTATTATTAAATTATTATTATAATAATAATGGGGTGGGAACATTTCTGATTTACCTATTGGCTATTTGTAAGTCTAGAAGAGATAGACAAGCAGGCATGATGGCTGGCCCATGTTTTCCTCTAGTTTCGTTTATTGTTGTAAAGTGTACACGCCCTGTGCCTCCTCTGATTGGTGAGTAGGACCGCAACAGGAGGCGCGTGGCGCTTGTGACTGGCGAGCAGGTCTGTCACGCAAGAATGACAATGAAATGAATTTGTAACTACATGACTGTTTAAAACGGGTCAGATGCACTGCGTAATTAACCTACATTTTAATCGCCGTCTTCACGATTAGCTAATCACGTTCTTTCAAATCGCAATTTCGATTTGAAAATGATTAACTACCGCCTATATTGTATGTTTTCACAAGCATACTGATAAATTGCCTGATTACTGAATCACTGCATGTTTAGAAGTACACCTGTGGACTACATTACTACACATAACAGAGCATAGCATGTGTGTATGTATGTACACACACACACAAACGATCTCTCTCTGCATTCATTACTAGTATTATCGTTAATTTTACACATTTTGTCGCCTGAGTAAACAGTCGATGTCATTTACTTCAATGCGTTTGAGAGATAGTCATAGAGATTTGAGAGATTGTGAGAGGGGAGACAACAGATGGCTATGATGGTGCAAATGTGATAAACAGTAGAACACATAAGGATGGTACTATAGAGAATAAAATTACCTGTGAAAATGAATCCCATAACATAGCTGATTACACCCTCTAGTGAATAATAGTGGGTTTTAATGTATTCTACTGTAGTTAAACCAAAAATCTAAGCAGGGTAAGTGAAAACAATAATTACATCCACTGATGTTCAAAGAAAGCCATTGGTAAAAACAAATCCCACTGATGGTGGATTTTAAGGGTTTGTGATTCAAAAGTGTTTTGTTGCCCGATATGTATTCTTTTCAAAAGAGAGGTCATGTGTGTCTGGGTATCTGTCATTTAAATGCTGAAGAAAGCCATATTTTAAGTGATCACATGTGCAGTTGAGTCTGAGTTGGTTGTGTGTGTCCAAGCGAGTGCTTCCATTTATCGTTTGTTTGAACTCTACAAAATGCAAAGCAATTTGTAATGGTGCACCAAACACAGCAGCCCATATGGCAAATCAAGCTCAAGTGTCTGTATCACATTAAATACTGTATGTTGCCCCACATACACACACATTTTTTTAGACCGGGATCCACCCCAAACAACCTTGAAAATCCTATTACAGTTTTTGCAGCAGTGGTTGCCATGACGACTGTGCATTTTATTTCTGGCTCCTTTTGAAATGGTGTGTGAGATCAGAGATCCAAAATGTTATGTAAGACTATATGTGCACTCTTCCAGACTGGGGTTTCCTGCTGCAGAGAACTTAACGTAATTAATTACAGGGGAATGGCAGTCACTCAAGACGCTCCAGCATTGTCTCCATTTACCTTATAGCTTTTATCACATACTGGCAAGATGTAGGCTGTAATTGTTATGCAGGAGGATAAAGCATGATGACAGATGCTTTTAATAACACTGCTCATTTTGACACATTTTGTTGAAAGGTTCTGTCTGTTTTACATGTCTTCTTGTGTCTTCATTTGACAAAAAAATAACAGAAATCATTATCAAGATTCGTGCGTCAGTCAGAGAGAGAGGAAATGGAAAATAATAATAAATATTGGTAGTGCCTTTGACCATGGTATACATTTACAAAAACAAAAATGGCTGGGAAATAAAGGACTCACTTTAATGAGATTAAAGGACAAACTGGCAACTGTAGAATCAAGTTAGGATCTACAGTAAATAAGTATCCTAAATAAGTATTTTTATTTTTACATTATTTACACAATTCAATTTCAATATCATCAAATTGACTTGCTTATAAAACATTTATATTTTGTTTAATCTCAGTTTATATACCAGTAAAACCAAGAGAAGGTTTTTCTGTGCTTCATGTCACAAATACAGAACCTGTAGTGCTAACTTAAATGAATCTGGAAATTAAAATTTAAGACAGATTTTGCTTGTATTGAAACAGACAAAAGAGTGTACTTATTCATTAATAGTTCCTGAGTTTTTGAACATGACAATGAGGTATTACCAGCAGAAGCAGAAACAAAGAACTGATCCTATTGACTCACAGTATCTCTCAAATACTAATTATAAAACATGAGGACACTGTCCTCAAAGCTTTGTAACTGAAAGTGCTTTTGTTAATTTATCACAGATTATAGTGCCTACAGTATTAATCAGAGAAATTGGAGAACTCCTGTTCTGTTGAACTATATAGTCTCCTCCTTTAGAGGCAACATAATCAGAAATTATGCTATGATAATATCATGGTGAAAGGATTAATAAAAGTGTATGCATTTTAACATATATTCTCTAATTTTTAATGTTCTGTACAATACATGTTAGATTTAACATAGTATGAGCTTGCTATGTGCATATTGTTTCAGTATTATATGAACATATAGAAACTCATGGGGGGCTGAGCAGCATTCACCACTGAGCGCCTTCCAGAGACATAAATTTATGCTGAACTTTTTAACCCCTCAAATAGAAGCTACTAAATTCTCTCATTTTAAAGTCTCTTTGAAGTAGTACAAAATTTGTTGCTCTTTGTGATCACCGCCCAGTGATCTGCACAGCTCTTCTCAAAATAATTAGGCATATAGCTAATAACAACTGGTTCACCACCGCAGGGCTTGAGAAATAATACTTTTTACCACAGATTGCAGAGGACTTAGCTCCATTTGTTGAGAGAATTGGCTCCCTGCTCAACAGATTGCTGTGGGATAGGTTTAGGAACCTGGTCTTCCCATCACGAGTTTTGCTTTTTAAAGGAGGTAGCCTAATGACTGTAACTGGTCGAACACAGCTAGTTGGCAGATTGTTTGCTGCCTCCAGGTGAGACTCCTATGTTCTGTAATCTTCTTGGTGTTTTGCTGCAAGATAAGTTCATTATTAAAGTCGTATGGTAAAAGCATTTTGATGGAGCCTCGGACACAGGCACTATCAGGTTAAAACAGGATGTTAAGCAAATTTCATTCAGCCTCCATCATCAGTGTTAGCGTATTATGGAGCAGTCTTTGGATATTACTTCACAAGGTCACACTGTATTAATCAACAGTCATTGTTAGCAACTAACTCACCATTCTCATC
Source organism: Micropterus dolomieu (assembly GCF_021292245.1). Lineage (NCBI taxonomy): Eukaryota > Metazoa > Chordata > Actinopteri > Centrarchiformes > Centrarchidae > Micropterus > Micropterus dolomieu. Next base: position 19,907,125 of record NC_060159.1, read on the forward strand.
TACTCTGATCATTTTATCAAGTCATTTTTGGTCCTCTTTGATATCTACAATCTATCTAAGCTAGTACTATATTATTACCATTCACAATGCATGTTCATCAGTGTCTCACTAATAAATATGTACAGTATAAATGTTTTTTTTTTCCTGTGTAGTATTCTCTTTATTGGCCCATGCATATAGAGATTAAACTCATCTGCGGACATCTACCCTTATGGAAAACAATAAAATCAGTTGTGTGCAAAAAATATTCCAATAGATTATTCAAGTCATTGCAGCTTGAAGGAGATAATCAGTAATCTATGACAAATTATACAAATTACAAATAAGATACCTGTGATTGAGCTTTAAAACCTCCAAGCTTGTTTTCATGTGAGATTTGACGCATAGTGTGTCATACTTAAAAATACATTAATTAAGAAGCTCAAACCCTTTGCCTGTCTAACAAGAGAAAGGATTTCTGCACGATTTCTACCATGTATCTGTGCCACCACACTATATTGAACGCAGCACAGTGATGTCATGTTTGTCTTTTTTATGCAACAGGTTAACTTACATTTCTGACTTCATTAAAATGGTTAACAACTTGAGTTAACTTCAAATCTGTGCAATTAGGAATTGTCATTCTTAGTTAGAAATCATTATACTTCCATGTGTCCTGTAATACTATAGTAACTTAATAAGGTCTCTCTCCTCTGCAAGCGTGTTCACTCGCATTATAGGTCCCATAGGGTATACTGAGGATGAAATATTTACATACACTCACATGTACATGCACATAAAAGGTCAGTGTCTATGAAGTAAAGAGATTTCTTGTTGTGAATGTCGGATGAATGCAAAGTGTACCCTGTGGGAATATTTATCCGTCATGTTCTTCTTGCTTGTAATTGTAAGGAGAACCAAAATAGCAATTTCAACTTATGGGGATTTGGACTGGAAACAGAATAACTCCTCCTTGACAATACTCTCTCCAGCTTGTGTCTTATTTCCTTATTTCCTTCTTTCTTTCCCCTTCTCTGAAACAGACCAGAAGTTTTCACCTTGGTCCCCGTCTCGAAAGTTCAATGAAGGCAGACGCCTCCCTCCAGCCAGGAACATGAAGGGCTTATCGGGCAGCCGCTCCCAGCACCAGATCCCTTTACCTTATGGCTTGGACTATGACCCTCACGTCCATGACCTCCACACTCACCATGGCTCTGACACCCGCCACTCGTCTTACCTGCTCAGCCCCACAGAGAGCTGCCCAATGGAGTTCCACCACCGCTACTCGCCGCGCAGCTCCATCCACTCTGACTGCATGATGATGTCCCCTGTCATAATGCCCCCAGCTGCTGCGCCTGACCACATCTCCAGCAGCACCTTCCCCAGAATGCACTACAGCTCTCAGTATTATGATTCAGCCACACGGGATGACTGCGCTGCCATCACAGCCTCTGCCACCTCCCCAGCTGTCGCTGCCGCTGCAGCTGCAGCAGCCGCCTCCTCCCATCTCGCCGGCACCAAGAGCAACCGCCTACCTGCTACCCTACTAGACCAGTTTGAGAAACAACTGCCACTACACCGTGATGGCTTCCACACGCTACAGTACCAGCGCACCTCCACCACCACTGAGCAACGCAGCGAGAGTCCTGGCCGCATCAGACACCTTGTTCATTCTGTCCAGAAGCTCTTCACCAAGTCCCACTCCCTGGAGGGATCATCCAAAATGAATGGCACAAAAGGTGATATTGTAGGAGGAGGAGGAGGAGGTTATCACCATCATGGCCACCACTCCACTAAACACGGTAGCAAGAGGAGCAAGAGCAAAGAACGTAAGCACCGCTCTGGCGGCTGGTGGAGCTCAGATGACAACCTGGATAGCGACAGCACCTACCGCACACCAAGTGTCATGTCGAGGCACCACGCCGAACATGTCAGCCACTGCTACCCAGAATCCATGCACAGCCACCACTTTGGAGACCTGTCACTCAAGACCTCTAAGAGTAACAATGATGTCAAGTGCTCAGCCTGTGAGAGCATGGCCATGGCGCCCGAGGGCAAATTCATGAAGAGGAGCTCCTGGTCGACACTGACAGTCAGCCAGGCCAAGGAGGCCTATAGAAAGTCATCGCTTAATCTAGAGAAACCCATGATGCACACAGACCTCAAGCCTTCATCGCGGACATGTCACTACCTGCAGGTGAGTGGTACTTTACTTAATTTGTTTTTTAAATGGACAGAAATCAAACAAGTGTTAAGTTTTTGTTTGGAGCTAATGAAATTAATGTTTGTGTTTGCATCTTTGGGTATGCTTCTGCTGGAATATATAACCATAAATAAAAACTGGTTATGTTTTTCCCCATTAAATTAGGATTTTTGGTATAACAATTAACAGTTTGTTAGTATTGTCTTTTATTTAATATGAGTGGGATCATCTGTCTGAGTTAAAGAATTCACATATAGGAAGTGGTTGAATTTATGACTGGTTAAACAGTTTAGGAAATGATAGACGGACTTTGGAACTTTGATTTGAGTTATTTCAGTTACTAAATGCACAGTTGTCAATGCAACATTAACACACAGTAATGGTTAAAAGTTAAAATCTGTATCCTTCCTTAAAACAATTTACTGGCATTATTGTCATTGTTCAATTTCTATCACTTTAACTAAAAAACAAAAAATTTAGTGAATTTTAGTGGCAGTAAATGTATAGACCCTGAACATTACCTATCTTAAAATGTAACAAACAATAATTGAGATCAATATCCACTCATCCCCATAGAGGCCCTTCTGAGTTAAATGCAGTGATTGATGTATTGATTAGAAATCCTGCCAGGGAGGCCTTTCGGATTCCACCTTTCTTTCTGTTACTCTCCTGAGGGCAATTACAGTGTCCAGTGTGAGAAGCCAATATATTTAACCTGGATTTCCCTTTGTGTTGTCACCTCAGGGAGCTATTGTCTATTAAGATGTAGAGATCAATTGAGTGAATCAATGTCGTGGTGGAAGACACTGAAAATAAAGGGCTACCTGAGCTAGACTGCAATGTAGAAAACACACAGGTTTGGCATCTTAACAAAAAATATATACTGTTCAATAAGAGCTGATGTAGGAGGTTGTGCACTAAAATAGAAACACGTTATGTTTTAGCTTTTTAAGCCTGTCTTGGCTATACCACTGACACATTAACAGACTTAACTAGTTTAGTCACAGGTACTGGCTTCGAAATCACAGTCAAAAGCCAAATGTTTCGGGTTTCAGCTATCCATCCATCCATCCATCGTCAACCGCTTAGCCTGCATACAGGGTTGCGGGTTGCTGGGACTAATCCCAGCTGACATCGGGTGAAAGGCGGGGTACACCCTGGACAGGTCGCCAGTCCATCGCAGGGCAGTTTCAGCTATCTTTGATTCAATTTCTTTTCATTTTTAATATTCAGCAAATGGTTTCATCCATAGTGACTTAGATTCAGTGCCTTCTGAAATGTGAATTAAACTGAAATGTGGGCATCATCAGGACTTAAAGGTCTGTATATGAGATACTGAACATTAATATAGCAGCAAACAAATATTTGCCATGTAAAGATACATGTGCATGGAGTCTGGTGGCGATCCAGATTGATATATAGGCTGTTTCTGGTCAAACAAAAGGATCTTACTGTTTCACACTGTAGGGATCCTTTCCACAAAGTCGCCAGACACTTTGAATAAAAATCTAAGCTTGTTAGTGTTAAAAAGAAGCACTGTTAGTGGATGTAGTTTGACTGCCACATATGTCCCCAGCGGTCATTGCAGTTCATTTTGCAACTGGGGTGTAGAGCCTTAATATTTCTGTGAATTAAAGGTTAGATGAAACCAGAGTTGGCAATCGTTGGAACAGTGGACAGACTAACAATGGTTTTGGTGAGTTTTATTTAGCTTCTGTCTAGTTTAAATGAAGTGTGTTTTATGATGACTTTAGTCTGGTTTGTTTTGGTCTGAGATGCTGGTGCGACATTTAGTGGCAGTGACTGTCACATACAGCTCCTTTAATAACATATTCATAACATATATACAACCTCACACAATCCGTAATAATGCAAAAATGTGTTGGCCACACTTGCGTTTTGCACTCAATTTCAGGAAGATTAAAAACACTTATATGCTTGGAGTGTAATTAACTTTTACTGTCTGCCCTCTTTTTTACTATTGATAGTGGACATAATATGGTGCTACACAAATCTGTGAACAGTTATCTTAGGTTCTAGATGCATTCCTGTCTGTGACAGAAAGGCAAGAGCAGTAACCCCACCCGGATCTACGGGGTACCAAACATGCAACTTGACCGAAACGCCAATCAGCCAGGCTCGTTGGTATGGCAGTCGCAGCGCATACTCAACCGTAGTGACGGTGGTCCATCACACTGTCCATACTTGGAGAGGAAGAAGAGGTGGAATCTTTGAAAGACTCAATACAGAGGCTCTCTCACAAGCATTTGACAAGCATATGTGTCAGCAGGCAGAAACCCTGCAGCTGCCACATGGGCACAATCTGCACTGAGCATGTCCACACTGAGAGCCTTATTCAGTGGAATAAGTGAGGGGAGATCGTGGTCAACACTCTGTGTGCTCATCGGCTTTTATCTGTTTGATGTGTCTGGGTCCTTTAGGTCTGTGTTCACTTGTGATGAGGAGGACGGGTCTGCGTTGGGCAAGTTGTTGACATAATCTTGTTTCAGCAGGAGTCAAGTCTTCAGGCTAACCTCCTAAGCGAACAACCATTGCTGTAGGGTCAAGCTTGTGTGAAACAAAATGACTGTTAACATGGTGAAAGAAAAACTAAGTATTATTGTGAAAATCTTAAACGATAATCATGAAACATCAACAAATAAACAATAGAAAATGTAAATTAGCCAGCTATAAAGCATATTTTGTAAGCTTTAAATGAGGCTCAATACAGAGATACTGTGCATTGTGACAATTGTGACAATTTTACAAATTACTTTTTGAACTATTGTGTTGAATAACTAATAATTAACTTAATATGTAAAGTGGGCTGAATGGTGGTTCGTCCATATTGGCTGGGTAACCTTTATCAACGGGACTGAACCCAAAATACTCCAAACAGGGGCAGATGCATTTTCTTGCATCTTCTTTAATAGTCCTGTCACGTTATACCCACCACTCTCTGTCGCCGACGAGTAGCTCCTTTTTGTGTGCGTAGTGACAGTGGTTGAGTGAAAATGAGCGAGTGGCAGGTAAATGTGAGTGAAGTGAAGTCTAGCAGTGAATGTACAGTGTAGGTTGCAGCTTGTCAGTGGGAAAAGGCTGCAGCTAAAGTTCCTGCGCGTGTGTGTGTGTGTTGTTTACCAGCTGCTGAAAAAGTGAAGGGGGTTATCGTGCTGTCAGTGATATCAGGCGGTTTCACACAGTGTCACCCGCCTACGTAGAGGGCTTACACTACAATACATCACCTCAATACAGCATCCCTGTATCAGTTTAATAGAAAGAGGAGCATCTCTACTTTTGACAGTATTGAAAGTCATGCCGTCAGGATATCTAAATACCCTGGTATGCCGTAGGACATTGATACTGCCCAAGCTTAGTTCTAAGACTGACTTTTAGTAATTATGTCTTCAATCACTAACTTGGCCAGGCCGCCTGTGTAAGAGAAATACTTTTACAGGATTAAGTTTGGTAAGCAAAGAGTAAATAAATAATAGTTTGGCCTTGTCCCACGATCTCGAGGGATGTTTTGAAGGTGAGAAACAGTATTTAGTGAGCAGTAAAGACATTACAGTAGGCAGTACAGTATAAATAATTTAGCTTCAATCAATCACATGTTCTTGCCCTTCCTTGTAGCCAGTGCAATGCCTTCCCTTTATTGTAATAATAAAATCTGTCAGCCAATGGCAGGGAATTTGAGGAGATTATCTGGGGAGGAACTTTGTATCTTCCTGATTTCTTTATTAGATTATCTACTGTAACATCCCTAAAGGTTGAGCCGATGTCCTCCCTATGATTTGACCACTGCAACAAAGCATGTCTCTTGGGGCACGCTGATAAAGAATGTGGTGCTGTATGCCCAAATAAAGCAAAAGCCAACTGCACATTTACCTTTAAGTGCATAATCCAGGTAACATTATGGTGACAGATTTAGGTGATAGTCTGCAGTCAAGTAGGTGACTAAGCTGTCAAAACCTTACTCCAGACTGCATTCAGTGACACAAATCAATATCTTACCAACAACCAATACATAACCAGCAGACTGACTCACGTACAAACTAGAAATTGTTCTGCCAGTTCTTACAGGTCAATGTTTTTTGTTCTAGACACGTGTAATGTTTACTACATAGTCTTATCAAATCACTAAGACTGACCCCAAATAGTCGAAGATTCAATCCTTCAATGGGCGGGGCCTGATTCAACTGTCTCACAGTCGAAGCTTCGCAGTGAAACAAGGATCATGCCATTTTGGTGATATGGGGGTGCTCAACGTCTGATTTTACATAGAACTACCAGTTTTCTCCCAATAAGTTAATATACAGCCTATTACAATATACATTTCAATGTTTAATGCTGTAAATAAACATGTAAAAAGAATAAAACTTTCAATAAATGTTTTTGGAATAAATCTAAAATTGTAACCCTAACCCTGTGTCGTCAGTGCGCATGTGTAAGCGTAGCGTGTATGTGTGCAGTGGCAGTGGAGGAACACTTGCTGAAGAGACGGAGCTCCAGCTTCACTGGTGTTGTGCCGAGTTGTCCGCACCTCGCAGGACTTTCTAATAATTTATCAGCGTTGATGAACCATATAAAGAATATTTTATCGTTTTGAAATAGCCGGCTACTTGATATAGACCCGCGAGGGGAACGTGCATGTAGTTGTCGGCAGCAGTAATGCACGTAAAACCCTGCACCGGTGAATGACAGGCGAGAGAGAGAGAGAGAGCCTCAGTTTAGCTGGAAATTTACAGTGTAAATTGAAAAGAGACTGCAGCTCTGCAGCTTCTCAAGATTAAAGCGGAGCTACCAATCACCGCACACAAAAAACACATGATTCGACTATCAGTCGACTATAAGCAGCAAGGACTTTTCGGATTTGACTATGTAAATCCTTAGTCGGGGACAGCCCTAGAAATTAGCGGTGCAGTGATAAGATGTTTTATCTCAAGGATTTTTTTTGTATTCTCTGTGTTTAGTAGTAACTAATAAAGGTGTAAAGCAGCTGAACATGTTTTTCAGGTGTAGCATCAAATGAGCAAAGAAATAAGGCAACACTAATGAACTAGCACGATGCTTCCATGAGTGATGGCTGCCTTGTTAAACACAGCCCCAGACACTCAATGGTTGTGCATTATGATGAAAATTATTCTTTTACTTTATTGCTGTCTTTAAACCTGATTAATTTAGTTTCCAGACAATTGCTGCATTTTATTCCACTCATGTTGGAGAGGATAAATGTATGCATAGCAGATTAGTGTGCGTGATAATTTTACTAATCTGGTCTTTGAAGGAAGAAGGAAGCAGGCCAGCTAATTTTCATGTTACCTTCCCGAGTTAGGCAGGGTTGGAAAGTACTCTTTTAAGCAGTTGCCACACAAAGATGGTGCCTATTATCACAACGTTACCAAAGTGAATGAATGTTCCTATTCTGAATTCTGAAATGTGGTGTTCAGTGCTGAGGCAGCGCACCATGCTGCCCAAAAGAAGTTCATTCATTTTGGATTCAAAAGGAGAGTTCTAGTAGCATATGGTCTAAATGATTTAGAACACTTTTCATAGTGACTACAAAAACATTTGGGGAAACATCTGAGTGAAATATACTAGATTAATGGTGGGGACAGCAATGGGTGCTATTATTAGCATCTCTAAATATTCTACATTTTCCCATTTGCCACCTCCCATAGAGGAGAAAAATGTTCATCATTTTCATGTAAGTGCTTTATGCTGTCTAGTCCTTCACCTATCTGCCCTGCTGAAGCGGGCCGTCAAGTCAGAGAGGATGTTGGGTGCTAAAAGGAAAGACTGAGAGGGGGACAGATGGTCAACAAGTACAGAAAGTGAGAACAGAAGTGATAGAGAAAAATTCATCTACCTCTAGGCATAAAAATAGGGGCCTATCTGCTTTTTGTGAACAGTTCAGCGATTGTGGCAGAGAAACAGTTATATGATTGGGTAAAGTAAGTAACAGGCAGAACATTAGGGGCAGCTCTGTGCCTGGGGTTGTTGTTTTAAGAGCTGAGGCTGGCCTATGCACTGGGACAACTGTTAAAGCTGCACCACACAATGACACAGTGTTGTACTTAGCACATGCCTGATCAATATTGTGCCAGAGCATGTAGTGTGACGCACTGCTATCATAAATCACCATCTTCTGGAGCACAAAACCTCATTGTGTCTGTGAGGGCCATTTTTTAGGTCCTGTGATTAATTTGACTTGTTTGATATTAATCACAGTGAAATCAGGTGAGCTAAAATGTAAATGGTATATTCAATATGACAATCAAAAATATTGAGGGTAATTGCTTTTGAAGAGCTAAATCGGATGTACTCTGCCTTGGTTAGTATCACATCAAAATATAATTAAAACATACTGGCTTTCAGTACATGAGCACTTGGTTATGTGTAGATGTTTATAGCCAAACACAGTGTACAGTAATTAGCACACAGTCACTTAATCGCTTTGTTAATCCTGATGCTGTAAAGTTAAGAACATTCACTGTTTACAGTCACTAAGACCATGTACACAAAAAGCTATTTATGCTACTTAATGTCATGGCTGTAATATGTATGTATTTGAATGCTGATGATTTCTGGAGATTTTGATCCTTAGAAATGAGGCACAGTATGTCAAAAACACATGCTGTTCTCTTTCGGCTGTCAGTCAAAGCTAAATGAAGAACTTGTTTTTTGTGTTAGTAGTGATGCTGTGTCATTAAAGACAGCGTGCCGATTTAAAAGTTACAGCCCTAGCCTCAGGGGTATGATTGGCAGTTTTTGCTGTGCAAGCATGAAACTACACAAAGTGCATCATCACCAAGAGTGTGAAGCAAATTCTATTAATCTTTTTCAACAAATCCTTGAATTAAGTATGCCCATGTTTTCATTTCCAATGAGTGTTATTAAAAGTTGTTTTACCCTTCCAATTCAACTGGTTTGATGATCCTGCAGATGTAAAGTAGCATTTGAGCTCCTTCCAAAAATGTGCTGATTAATCTCACCTGCTACTTGAGATTAATTTTCTTCCAAACCACAAACATGGACTCTATTAAAATTAATGAACGGAAGGGTAGATCCTGAATATTATTGAAATTTTACAGATGTTGAAATGCTGACACACTTCTGACATACAGAAGTGTAAAACTGGAAAACTTGATAGCCGCTGTAATTTAATAAATATTTTATGACTAGGCCTGGAGCACTCATTGATGCAATCGATTACGGAAATCCAACGATTTGCATGACGTGCGTTGGTGTGTCACAATGAAATGCTGAGCCCGGTCAAAGCCGGTATTCCGTCGGAGAACAAGCTGCTGCTGAAAAAAATTCACCTATGAATATGATCATATAAAGTATGGTAGAGTATCTTAGACAGAGACCCAGCAATGTGGTGCTTTGTAAGCTCTGCAAAATGGAAATGGCTCATCACAGCAACTGTTATGCACGAACACTGAAGCGAAATCATCCCAGAGAGCTTTGTATGTACGACTGAGAAAATGGCTTAAACTAACATTACAGACTGTTGTTACAATCTGTGACTGTTGATTATCTTACTGCATATTACTCCAGTGCCCATTTTAAGGTTTAAGTCACTTTAATCTTAATACCGATTCTCCACTTCAGGAAAAGGGTTGACATAGAGTCATTTGGTTGACAAGTTAACATAGAGTCATTAATTTAATCTATGTGTCACAGCAATCATTTTTAATTTGAGGCCCAGCATTTTTCTTATCCGGCATCTGACTAATAGGATCCATAATATTATTATTATTCTAACACAGCAGTGACTAGGAAATTAGACAAATTTTATACACCACTATTTCATTGTTCTAATGTGTTTTATGTGTCTCTTTTTCACCATGATTGAATCAAATATTAATGAGACAAGTTTCTGATATTTATTTTGAATTAAATTAATTGTTATATTAATGGAGTAAAAAATAATCTATGACTGTCTACATCTGACTGACTTATTACTTACTACACTGAAATGATGGATCCACAACTGGGTCTACGAACCAAGCTGTTTGGACTGTGCAAAGAAAATTGAACATCTGTATCATCATCAACATGTAAAATAGCAAAAACACATTATTACATACATACTACATATGTCTTCTGCTAAGGCCCTGCTTCTCTGCCACAACACTATCAACATATCTCTCTGTGTATATTAAATCCACAGTGCATGACCAATTCCCTCACAATGCAGTGCTCCTTGTTTTTTCCGCCCACTAGTCGAAAGAATACAGATGGGACAGAGCCTTCACTTACACTCCCCCACACACTTCCAGCCAGTTTTTGTGTTTATTCCTGACAAACCGCTGTTGCTGCTGTCAGAAGTGTACAACCCACTGCCCTTAGTGAAGCAGAGGATTTTACAGAGAAAGACCTAGCAAAATGTGTTTAGAAGAGAAAATAAAAGAGCTTTAATAAACTGAGGCAAACTTGAATCACTGCCACATGAAGATGTTATACATTGTAACTTAAATATCGATGAGTGATTCCTTTACTCTTTTTCCTCTCCTTCCTTAAAGAGGCTTCACAAATGTTGCAGAAGGCATTACATTTGAATGTTGACATGTCAGGTACAAATTAAAAGTCAGAGCTTCTTAAAGAGACGCCAAATATAATGCATAATTCTGCTTTCAGTTTTCACTTCATGACCACAAGAAGTCAACTGTGCCCTAACATTACATTTTCATTCAGGAAACTTAAATAAGAAGTGATAAGTAAGTAAAAAAAAGTTTTTAAAAAAGCTATTATAAAAACTGTGCTTGCTTTATTTTAGGTTATGACAAACTGCAGACATTTTACACATCTGACATTCAGAATTTGGACACTTTACTGCAATTGTACAATGTAGGAAACAAGTGATGAGTGTCGCTGAATGTTTCAGCACCATGGAGAGAATCACAAATGTGTTTGAGATTTCAGAACCATAGACAGAGCGCAGAGTAACGTGTTACTTTGTACTGCCTTACTTCCAGCACTGGAGGTGCACACATGAGTTGTGGCTCTTGTAGACATCTGCCACTTTAGTTGTCAAGTTTCTGTTTGCTTTAGTTTAGTTTAACTCTAACCTATTTTGCCAACAGTAATTAATGTTTTTCATAAGAATGACACAAAGTGCCAGTTCGTGGTTGCAGATAGGAACTTTGCTTAGACAAAACCACTGATTCTCACAGGTGGAGTAAGGTTAAGCATTGAGCTTTAATTTTAGAGCTGAGAGGGGAATGAAATGGAGGCAGAGCTTAAAACCAGGAATGTGAATCAGCTTAATTTTCTGTTGAGGGAAAAACCAGCCAGAGCTTATCCGACTACTTCTCCAATACACTTGCTCTCACACTCGTTTGGCTAATTGGGCCCCATTGTACTTGCAAATAATATCTCTGGTGTAGTTCGCTGTACTAGCCTAATACTTTGTCACTGAGCAGGAGAACCCACTGTTATACCCATGGTTTAATAAGTGAGTGAGCACAGGCTCTAGTAAACAAGTAATCTCTTAGAGTATCCTTTTGGTTATGAATGTGTATGGAGTATTCAATACGGGTGTGTTATCTTCCACAGGTACCCCAGGATGAGTGGAGTGGATACCCAGGAGAAAAGGATGACGAGATCCCGTGTCGGCGGATGCGCAGCAGTAGCTATGTCAAAGCAATGGGAGAGGTGGATGATGAAAGTGGTGACTCTGACACAAGCCCTAAGACATCCCCACAGAAGGCCATCCGTCCTGATGCTCTCGTCCTCAAATCAGCCATGCAGAGACCACATTTAGACTCCCAAAGGTAGGCCTGGCTGCCTAGCCTAATATGTCGATACCAAAGCTATGTTTTGATTTCGATGTATTTCAATTATTTTCATAAAACCATTAAAAGATTAATTTATGTGCAGATGGTTTGCTGCAAATAAGGCAAACTGATGCAGAAGGTTGTGTGTGTTTCACACTCAAAATTTTTTAAATTTACTTCTTGAAACTGGCATTCTCTAAAACATATCATCATCAATAGGAATAGCTCAGTGGTTGGTGGTTGCTTTAGGGTGAACAAAATGAACTGCCTTTTTGTTGAATTATTACTTATTACATGCATGGGCTTGGATTTTGTTGCAGTGTGTGTCTTCTCAACTCTGAAGAGGCAGAGTTGGACTGTTTGCTCCAGTGAATGACAAACATTGTACATAGACTGTACCATGAGTTCAGTACAAATGCTTAGTTAGGCTTCACAGTATTGCACATTTACCCATACGCGCGCGCACACCCACACACACACGCAGATGCGGGCTTTCTCGAGGTTCAATATAGTCGGAAACTTTTCTTGGCAACAAAGTATTCAATCCACAACTGTTTCATGACATCAGGTAAAGTAGTGCTTTGCTGAACATTGCAGTATCAAGTGGGTTTCGTGTTTGTGACCTTTGTTATCTGCTAGTTCCGATATTTGCTCAACAGCTTACACAGGCAATGCGCCTCATCTTATCAAAGTGTCTCTAGGAAAAACTGTCAGGTTTTTACAATGTCAGAGTCAAGAGAGTGCCTGGGCTTGAATGGGGGAATCATTGACACACAAAAGTGAATAGTAAGTTACTGACCATTTGTTAATGTACTGGAAACTGTGGTAATAAAGTTAAGGTACAGCATACATGTTTTTGTTCTGCATTAAAAAAGACAACCAGTTTATTAGGTAAACTAAAACTGATGCAATTTATATCAATTTAGCCCTAACAGCCTTGCAATAGAGCCTACTTCTAGGTTTAAAGGGTTATGATGCTCAGTTTTTGTTGACACTGTTTAAGAGAGGTGATTAAAACTTTCTGGTTGTTTTGGGGGCTGTAGTTTGTGGTTGTGATATTTACTCTACATTTATTGATATAAATGCGGTCGACAGTAATAATAATAAAAATCACTGTAAATAATGTGTTGCAAATGTCTCTGCCCTGGTCAAGTAGAGTGTGAAATAATAGGGATGCATTATTCAGAAGCCTTAAAGGTGGGTATGCAATTATACTCCAATACATGTCTTTAAGTCACATTCTGCGGATACGTCCTCACAGTCCACTAGCTGTCTGTTTTGTGTGTGTATTTGTACATAGCCCTGGCTCTGTAAATGAAAAACAAAGTTGCTCTGACCAAGCCACGCAACACTGTTCCAGCAATTCCAGCCATGATTTGTGTGTCAGGTAACTTTAAATGACTTGCCCACGGACAATCAGCTTACTTTCTAGTTCACCAAGATATGCTGTTGTTGTGATGTTAGCTATAGTAGCAGGAGAGTTGTGACTATCGCTGTCTAGAGCTGGTCCTCTCTGCATGTTACCTTCGCAGCAGCAAATGTAGCGACACAACATTTGTTACATTAGTTACTGTGTAGTTATTTGCTCTATATCATGGTAGAGTGGAGGAAAATATTCTGGCAGTAAATGTGCTCTGTCGGTTACAGTGTGTTAGCTTCTCAAGACCACAGACTGTATATAAAAAGCTCAAGACCAAGAAAAGTCTGTTGTTTCCTCACCTGCTGAAAAAGGGAAGCCGGTTAGCGCTAGCTAACATCTCCCCTCCTCTTCAGACTGCACAGCTGAGCAGGAAAGCTTCTACAGTAGGCTACGTCTTTGGCTGCTATGTAACTTAACATTTTCTCAATTTATAGAAAGTAACTGGTAGCTGAATTTTATTACTGTCTACTTGTCCAATGTTGAGAACACAAGTTACAAACTTAGACTAAACTGGTGTAGCCTACAGCTCTGTCCTGTACAGACTGATTCAATTATTTTTCAGTTTTCAGATGAGAAAAAAAAAGAAAAGTGGTTGTTAGGAAAGGAAAGGACGGAGGTGACTGGAGAACCAGAGGTTAGTAAAGCAAGTTAGTGATGCAAACTAATCCTTTTAAGCTAATGAGGAGACGTTTCTTATTGGATTTTAAGAGAGGTGGTTTCTCAAGTTGCCTTTTTTTTATATTAATATCTACAGATAAATGTCAAAAGCTGTAATATGAAGAAACAAAAGGCAAACATGTACAGTCGTATCTATAATGATTCTGAGGTCACATTAACGTTTTAGGGGGTGATGCCATGCTGTGCCATAACTGTCTAATCATTGTGGAGAGCATCATAACCAACCAAATTACTTTCCCCAAATCTAAGGGTTGTAGTTCCTCCCCAGTAGACTGATCTTTGGGTGTTGGTTATTTATTATCTGCTCCAGCTTTTCCAACTATTTGTTCAGCAATATGGTGAAAATTATGGCCCAATATGATGTGAAATTACATATTTGTCAAAAAAAATGTGGAAAAAAGGTCATTGGTGGATGGGTCACAGTGGGGAATTAAACCCAGGCCTCTCACACCAAAGGCATGTGTCTTACCCACTTCACCACCACCACCCTCTATGCACTGTTGGGCAAGTTACTTCCAAAATGTAATACATTATAGATTACTAGTTACTGTCATTTCAGAATAATTTTTTATCCATCAACCTACGGACACTTTTTTATTTCCCCAGTATCTCCAGGCAGAGAACATTTAGGGGCATCACGTTTTCAAGCATATAACAGACTTCAGAATATTTCAAAGTAAAAGCGCTCAATTCAACTCGAAATAAAGCATTGCTGCAAAAAAAACGTTGTCCCACTTTTATTTTGCAGACAAAACCACTAAAGTGGAAGTGATTATGTGAGTAACTGTTGCTGTCATGACTGAGGTAGACTAGACAGTTGGTTGCAATTCGCAACCTCACCGCTAGATGCCACTAAATCTTACACACTTAACCTTTAAATACAGTGTCACAATATAGACAGTGGCTGGCCACTGAATTGTAGATCAAGAGATCCTGTTTTTAACTTCTTGTGCACCACCTTTAAAGAGTAGCTTAGTATCAGGCTAAAAAGACGTGTTTTTCTGCCCTTTCTGGATGACAGTTTCAAGTCCATTTCATCTAGTGTGCTCTGCCTTCACCAGTTTATGGAGTCCACCTGTACTTCACTGCAGGAGGGTGAAAAACTAGAGATCAGCATAAGATTTTCAAGGGGTGTCAAGTTACTCTTTATTTAATTCCTAATAATATCACTGTGGTGACATGTATCAGTTGTCTATTAAACTAGCACAAAATACCTAATATTCCATTAAGTGTATTTGTAAATCAGAGGATGCTATTGCTTCACCTTCACATTCTTACTAAGCATATTGTTGCTCAGCTTGTTTTCACTCAGCTTATTGCTCTCCGAGAATGTTTGTTTTCAGGCAGTGTGCCTTTCTGATATAGCCAAATTCTGTGAACGTGGGGAGGCGTCATGCATCCGTCATCCCTACTGCTGCTCAGTGCTCTGTGCTATTTTCGTAACCATCATCTCAGCGGGGTTCTGATCACTTCAGCTTTTGTCCACAGACAAATCAGCCCTCTTGTTTTTAGCCTCTGGTGGAGAATATAATAATCTCTTATTATTGCAGCTCCTAGCTCTCATTGTTTCTCTAATAACAACGAGAGACAAGCTATACACACGCTCTCTGTAGTTTTGAGATGGAAGACTTACTGTTTTCTCACAGGATATTTGGAGCTAGACTAGAAGCTCAAGTCATTAAAAATAGCTCACTGTTGATCCAGTTCAGATACTGTTGTGAGGAGATGAGTCATTCAAGTGGCTGAGATTCATTTTGGACAGAAATACTCAATCATGAATTATACCCTAACAGAAGACACACCATGCCTATAGATGCCAACTAGTAGGCTTGTTTTCATCCAGTGATGTTCTATGTGTGGCTTTTCAACTGTGCAATCGTATCTATCCCTACCCCCTGTCCTTGTTCAGCCAGGGCTACCACTTGCAAACCACAAGAGATATGCGGCCCCACCCTAGTGTCACGCTGGACCCTGCCACCTTTCATCCCCCGCCCTTCCGCTCTCGCAACCAGAGCTACATGCGCGCCGTCAGCACCCTCAGTCAGGCTAGCTGCGTCAGCCAGGTGAGTCTTAAACACATGCATGGCACAGGGGCAACATCTGGAGACATGAATTTGAGCTTATGTTATCTTGTCGTATACAGTAGCTTTGAGTAGAGGGCATTACACAGACATAAAACATCCACAGGTGTCCATATTGGAGGTCCACAGCTGATTGTCTATTAGACATAGCCTTGGCTGTCTCAACTTAACTCAACTAGTTTGTGCTAATTTGTGCTATTTTGGACAAGGATTTGATGCTCTAAATGATAGCCTACCTCTGAATCACCTCGAGATACAGTCAAACATTCTTTCCAGTGTGTTTCTTTGAAATGTCTTTAAGTGTGGTATCACATAAAAGAGCCTGTATCCTGAACAAGGATGTCTGAAATAAGCCACTTATAAATGATTCAACACTCTCCTGTTGTTGTGGCAACCCCAAAAGCTGCAGTTTGTTTTGATTAACTTTTTCCTGAACCTAAAACTATTGTTTCGAAGTCGAGACTAGGGCTAGGGACACAGCAACCCTTTCAGGTTTCTCCCTTTATCACGCCCTGCTATGAACCTTTCCAGTTGGATCAATTGTTTAAGTCTGTTTTGGACCCCCATGGTGGCACAGGACATGGTTGCTAAGAAGATTTATGATACAGCAAGAAAGCCTCCATATGGAAGAGTAACAACAGGAGAAGGGATTTTGTCCAAAAGATGGTTTATACAATCAGCTTTCTCCTGCGAGTGCTAACACACAGATTTGTAGTATTAATAATAATAATAGTAATAGAAAATGTCTTGAATAATAGTGAAACTGAGCTCTCTTCTGGAATTTAATTTAGTATGTTAAACACTTTTTTAGAAAAGGGCAAGATTATGTGGACAGAGGGGACATGACATGATAGAACAGAACTGGATAAATAGCTCCTTTTTACAATGACATGATATTGACATCAACAAAAGACTCGCTAAAGCTTGATAAGAGAAAGAATTCAGATTGCAGTGTGTTTTTCCTATTTCCATGTAGTAATATACAGTATACAGTACAGTGCATATCTTTGCTTTGGGGAATGTGGTGATGAAATGCTTTATAACACAAACTGAATGTTTTTCTGATCGTTTTTGTTGTCATCTGCCTTTTTTTCATTTGATCTTGACATTTATTCAGTTTAAGGTCGGAATTGACAGTGGCATTTCCTTATGCTAACACTCCTTCATATTTGCTGTGCAAAGGGGAAGAATCAAAGTGAGAAAGAGAAAGGAAGAGGAAAAATTAAGGACTGCTATTCCTGTTTTTGTCTCTCAGGTGAGTGAGACTGAGATCAATGGCCAGTTTGAGTCAGTTTGCGAGTCCGTTTTTAGTGAAGTAGAATCCCAGGCCATGGAGGCCTTGGACCTGCCTGGTTCGTTCCGCACTCGAAGCCACAGTTACCTCCGTGCTATTCAGGCTGGTTATTCCCAAGATGACGACTGCTTGCCTTCAATGACATCCTCCACTGTCACTTCAACTCTCAGATCCACAACAGGTAAAACAATTCCCCCCCTAAACGAGAGAGGGCTTAGACTACATATCCTCATACATCCTATACATGCGCACAAACTTGACATACCTACATATGTACAGTGGGGAACCCTTGAGCTTCAGAGATGCCGGGCTGAATGATTCCAGTTATTTTCTTTGGAAGCTATGGTGTGCGTGTGTTTGTTTTTGCCTCTGCATACTCCCAATTGTTTAGATGGATTTGCTTGTGTGTTACTTTGCACGATTCATGCATCATTAGCCAAGCATTTAGTTGGTCACTTGTGGTGTTGCCAAGCTGTAGACTAGGATATGGGTGGGAGGGTCACATTAACACTCAGATGGCAACACACGCAGATGGCAACACACGCTCACAGTGCACAACATAGCACAGCCACATTACATGGCATGCATAATAGGAACAGGCCCTACCCTAAGCATGTTCAACTGTGGTGTTTTATGTGTGTTATACGAAGCGTGTGAGTTACTTAGGGAGAGGTGAAGACCAAAATGGGCCAGGGGTAGGGAAGCAGCAGGTTGTTGACATATTTGTGTTGAGAGAATACACTGGACAAGCCTTCTGCATGTCCTCCCCCTGCTCTGTTGCACCAACACATTAGCATGTGCTTTGTAACCAACCTTGTAATTGACCTCCTAAAATAATTAAAAAAACAATCTTGTAAGCAATTTAAGGTAAGTCAACAACCTCCAGAGACTAAAAGACGTGCACACACACATGCACGTGCTGGTTGCACAAAGGAACTGTCCACTGATGGTATACTCATTGAGTTTTAGAAGTACAACCTTCAATTATTTGTAGTATTGTTGTATTTTGTTGCATGAAACTCAAGCTTGTGAGCAGCAGCCTCAGCCAAAATAACTAATAAATGGTATGTAAAGTCAATTACAGGACTTTAAATTTCTTAATCACTGTCATCTTGAACTCCAAGTTTCCAGTTGAGCAAACTTAATTTTATTGGTCATATTTCATTGTTAGCTACAATTGCAATATGACAGTGGACCCAAACTCAACATATTTTGAAAAATGATTTTCTACTAGATTTTGTACTAGATGCTGCTTCTTTAATACAATATACAAGGATTTCAAGGTTTTGTGCAACACAGTGCGGGCAATATATCCCTACAATTAGCATCTCAGGTTCTTTGTGCAAGCAGAGTCTTTGCAGTAACTCCCTCACTAAGTGCATTTGGTGTTTACCTGCAAGAGTAAAGCTATGAACCCTATTGAAACATTATTCTTTAAATACATGAATTTTTAAATATTATGACTTGGATTTTTATTGTTTTTGTACACTTTTCTGTCAATTTAATACTAGAGACGTTTGCACTTTTACTCATTTTGTTGGCTTTGTTTTCTTGTGCAATCTGGACTTTTGTTTTTGGAATCCTTTCATCTTCAATTGGGTTTCCATCTACGATTTCTTCGATGTGACAGAAGTACTGAGGATAAAAGAGTGTTCTCCAATCCCACTGTCTTATTTGCTGAACTCTATTCATTTAGCTCTCTGCTCCAAATCTGTCAGCTCTATATGGACTAAAACGAGCAGTTGATTGTACAATATGTTGTGAAGTTGTATTTTGAAGACTGGCATGATGCATCAATTATAATGTCAGATAAGGTTATAGCAACCCAGAGGAAGGGTTCCCTGAATGGTGATTACTTACAGTACTGTCACCTCCCAGTTAAGCCATACTGTAAATAATATTTCTCCTTTGGTGTACTCTTTGCACTGTTCTGAGGGAATAGTGGCCTTAAAATTAAACAAAGAAATTTATCCAGGCTATCTTGGCTAAGAAAAACACTGATTCCTGAAATCATGTTTTTATATTAGCATTCAGTACTAGTCTATGATTGAATTGTAAGCGGCTTATGAACCAAATCCCGTGTGAGGCTAGTGGGCCCCTGAGTGGGGAAGGTATCCCATGATGCTCCATAGGGCAGACGAGCAGCAAACCCCTCTCCATTTGACCATCCATCTCTTGAAGGATAACCAGGGGGAAAGAACAACTGGAGGCATCAGTGATGATTGTTGCAGGTATTTTAATGTTACACGCATACATATATCTATGTATATGTGTGTTTTTGCACTGCCTTCTCAGTAAAAATAATAGAAACATAGAGTTTTTTTATATATATATATATATATATATATATACATAGTTGGTAGAAATATCTCATTATGTTATCCTAAGTAAGAAACACGGTTCCAAACAACTCACAAAACAACAGACATTTTGATGTCTTCTTAAAACGTTAATACCTCTGAATATTGATTACAGTGATGAATGTGATGCTGGCTTTTGTGAGTTGTTTACCCTGTCTCTATTTTAAGTGTGCTTAGACCACATTGTAAGTATAAATGTATGAGAGATGTACTTCCCAAATATTTTGGAATGTTTTCATATCGTAACCATAAAATAGCACTGAATGTTATCGCATTGCCACTGTCTCCAATCATTTGTAAGAGCAGCATCTGTCTGCTGTACGTGTGAACTATTTTTTCTTTCCATGAAAATCTGACTTTTTTAAAAAAGGCCACACGTGGCAAAGTCTAACCCTTGACATTGAGTCTGTCAGCTGTCTTTGACTGTGGGATTGCAGCCTCTCCCTGGTGCAGCCCTGAAGGGGGGAGTGACCCCTCCCCTCACTGGGTTATTTACTCCACATGGTCTAATCAGCCACCTTGGACCTGATATGTTCAATAGGGTTCATATCTGCTTCTTGGCCCAGTAGTCTGTGATTCTTCTACTTCCTTTACATCTTTTCTTTTGCACAAAATGGCACAAATTTCAAGTCACTAAGAAAAATTTTGATATGTTTTGAGAAAAGGGTTCTCAGAAAATGGATTCATGATTTGATGATTGATGTATTTCATGTTTAATTCCACTCTTTGCTGTGCAGTGAAAAGATGGAAAGAAGCCTTGAGATGACTGAGAAGGCAGTGTAAAAACATTGTGAAAATCCTACAGTATGTGAGTTTAAAGATATTCATTATTGTCTTAGTTAAGGCACTCAGAACCCACTTCAAAAAAAGGGTGCTGTATTTGTACTGGCTCTGGCAGGAAGTAGCTGTGGTACTTGGAACTGATCCTCTACGCCATTTTTTTTGTAAAAACATTTAAAAAATATATACTTCAACCCCACAGAAAGCAATTTCCAAAAACTCAATTAACATTCCACCAACAATAAAGTAGATATTGGAAAAATAAAATGGACAGATGGTTGCTTCACATTTGTAATTTTGTGATTGTATGACAATACTCAGTTACCTCTTGGTTTAGTCAAGCACTGGTGAAGATGTAGTCACATTTGAACAGCACATCAATCTATGGTGGGTGCTCATCCCTGATTTAACCCTTAGGAAATCATTGGGTCTGAGCTTGTATGTCTTTGGAATTAACTTACCACTCACATACTGTATGTTTTCCATAGATATGTGTTTATTTTGTAGTTCAGAATCAAAATCAAATCACACTCCAGCTGTTCCTTTCACTTTGAATGTCCTTCTGTTTGCATATTCAAATTTTTCTTCCAGAGGGATATGATGTTGTGGATGGGACCTCTTTACTAAATGACGACATGATAGAGGATGATGACGGTGCTAGCTCGTCTGCCTATGCGGAGCTGGAGAGGCTGGAGAGAGAGACGGCTGCTGCTCGCAGCCACCACAGTACTAGCTCCACTGTAACAGCCATCTCTGTCCCACCGGCATCCCCACCTTCATACAGGGTCCCCTCTGCCTCACCTGTAGGCACCTCTGAGCCGCCGGTCCCCCAGGCCATTCAGGCCTTCAAAGAGTCTGCTAACATGGTTGCTGCCTTCAACATGCAGTGGAAGGATGAAATCTCGGCAATGCGCTATGAGCTGGCGGAGCTACGTAGAGACGTCTGTGGGGAACTGAAAACTTTCAACAGCAACTTCTTCAACTTTACTCAGTGCTACAACATGTGGACTTTGTGCCGGGAGCCTTGCAGCGACAGCACCACTCAAACAGACGACAGAGTGTCCATAGGAATTCAAGCAGGCTCAAGTTGGTCCGTTCGACAGAATACAGAGGACAAGTCAGTGATGTGCCAACCAGAGCCAGCACCCTTCAGCATTATGGATTTGATGGACCCACCCCGAATTGAAATTATAGAGGGAACCCCTGAGAGCACGCCAGAGGGGTCAGGCAGCCCTGCCAGCCCACTTCCAATAGAGGACTTCCCGTGGGAGATCAACAAAAAGCAAAAGACCCATAAGCAGCCAGACACAGGTGGCCACACAGGTGGTCACAGAAGCGCCAGTCTAGAACTGTGGAGCAGGAAGTATACCAGTGGACCCATGTCATATCTGTCTATGTCATTTTAATCATTCCCATTCTACGCATACTGTAAAATGAGATGAGGAAGCCAGGGTGAAAAACTTAACCAAGAAAGGCAGGGCAGTGCTGTTGTTATATGTCCCTTTACTCTATGCAGACACAGAGTCTGTCATCTCTTGAACAGGTCACAATGTTGTTCAAGCAATCTTTTAACAAGTGTCTTGTTTAGCCATGGAATAAAAGTGAATGATTTTGTTTTACACCTGAATGAGGTGACAAGAATGTGAGAGAGAATGTGGCTGATGTTCAGATCCTCAAGTGCCAACAAGTACAGCACCATCTTCCCTCCTCAATCTTAAATACCCAAACTTCAATAAAAAAGAGGTCAATTCAAGTAAACATCGGGAAATCTGAGGGTCATTTAATGATAAAACTATCAGCCATTGTGAGGTGAAGCATACAGTAAGTTGGTCTGTTTCTGCAAATGAATCTGAATATCATGTTCATTCCAGTTTCTCCTCATGTAGAAACAAGAGTATACTGAAAAAATACTGTGAATAACTTTATAAACCCTAGTTTTTTAATGAATGCATCGAAGAAATACATATAATTATGTATTAATATATAATTTACTTTTTGGTTATTCTAATCAAAACATTCCTTTGCCATAGCCTTCATCCATTTTGTAGCCAGTTCCAGTTGAAATGGGCATTTTGAAATTTTCCAACTTACAAAGGTTTTCTCAATGGTGAACTGGTGAACCACACAGCATAAAGATGTAAATTTAATAATTCAATAAACAGTAGATAGTGCTGACAACTTATAATAATCCCTATAAAATTTGTAAAAGCCTTATTCTCTGGAATAATGTATGGATGACTTAGTCCCTAGCGAAAATTGTTTACGATGAATCATTTGTGACTAAATCTGACAGCATGTGGAGAGGAAAACAGTAAGGGGGATTCACAGTGATCATGAATTATGAATGTATCGGCTTCAGTTCATTCCTGCACAAACTGCATTCATGTTCAAACTCTGTATATGTATATAAATGTACCATTTTGTATATAGAGAAACTTATATTCAATACTTGTACTGTTTGCAGTTATAAACATTCAGATTTCTGAGAGGCTCAGAGGGGTCATGGTAGTAACTGTGGTTCTAAACCAAACAGCACTTTTTCCAGTCTTCGAGGTCTGTCTCCATTTATTTCATCATGTCCATCCTCCAGCTGTTTGTGTACCTCACAAGGAAGTTGGTAGTTCATACCAGTGTTTCCGCCTATTGTTTTTTGTGCAGTGGTGACTGGAGGTTCTTAAATGTTTAGTGAAGCAGCTTAGCTATCCATTCCTTTATATTTTAGGGGAAATGGTCCAACAAATTAATTGGATCTATTGTTTTGATAAATTATGCTTAGAGACTTGAACTAAATTGTACCATATTCACCTTTTTTAAATGCCACATTTCTCTAGTAATGGTGGAATTTGTCATGCTGGGGTGGTTCATCACTGCTGAAAGATAACAGAGGAACATTGGTCCCTATAAGTAGACAATCAGAATCGCTGAGGGCCTCTACCTCTCCGACATGTCCCCAGAGGTGCAGTATAGTACCACTGAATGTACTAACACCGCCTCACTAGTGATGGCTTAGCTGGGCTCTTGTCAAACCTTAATGGGTGGGAGCCCTCCATCATCTGCTATATTTGGCTATACTGCTCATTTTGTCTGTTACTCATAAAATACTAGTCGCTCATTTGCCACTGGCATTCCCCTCAACCACTCATCTGCTCCACTGTCCCAACATGGCGTACCAAAGTTAATACTGAGGCCCATGGAACTGAGGCTAACAACAAACAACTCCAAGCTTGACAGCATTTATCTTTGGACGACCACTGCAGCACAGGACCATGGGAAGCCTGCATGTATCTGACCCCTGACTGAAATGTGAACCTTTCAAAAGGACTTTTAATAAAGGAGAGGCATCATCTCCCTATAAGAGAGTGGATCTTCTTCCCCCTTTGCACGACCAAAAGACAATACTTGCAGAAAAAGTGGCATTTTGAAAAGATGATATTCATACAAAGGTTGTACTAGAGTTAAGAGCAAAATTAAAGCTGAAGCCACAAAAGAAAAAAAGGCAGACATTTCCTTTTGAGTTATTGCAGTAGCTCCACCCACACACCTGTAACAGTAACTCATTAGACCTGAACTTAAATACCGAGCTAAATCATTCATTTGCTTTGATAATCTAATATATGTGTTACAGAGGAGGCATATTTTGCTGGTCATTTTTAGCAGCAACTCCCTAGCTCTGAATTTGAAGTTTTGAGGTTTTGGTACAAAGACCAGTAATAGGTATAAAAGGATATAATAAAAGGAATAAGTTCAAATGTATTGTTGCCATTCTCAACCATCTGCAATACAGAATATGAATTTTTAAATTCTCTACAAACCGGCCAAAGGCAGGGTTAGCATAAATCATTTCAGTGAAAGGCATATGACTGTGACAACTTTTGGCCTATAACTATTTTAATATATACATATATTTACAGAATATATGAAAAAAAAAAACTTTGGAAAGGCTTGTATTCATATTTTTGCTTTTTTGAATGATCAAGAGGTATTGCCGTGGCATTCCTTACTTACATCTTTTCCCATAGTTTGGGGAATGCAAACTAATTTAAAGGTGCTGAAGACTGGCCAATCATGATGTCTCCAATCTACATTCATTCATTCTATGCAAGTCCTTTGTTGTGATTTATGTCATCTAAATATTTGCAGTTATAGATATTAGGTGTTTATGTTAATCATTAATGCAAGTCATCAATGCAGGGAATGGAATTATGTTTTCAGAAAATAGTGGTGGCTCTTAAAAAAAGAAGTTATTTTTGCATGAGCCAAGGGTCACACTAAAGGTTGCTTGAGTGTGTCCTGCAAAACAGCTGCCCCATTAACATTTCATCAATTTTAGCTTGTATACTAGAGTCAAACACTTTGTTGGTGAGACTCATGCTTAGTAGTAGCATCTGTGTGCTTTGTAACATCATATACAAAAGAAATGAACAACCATAAGTGCATCACACATTGACAATATATTCACTGACAACAGCAAAATTAGAAAGCAAGGCCTCTGATAATATAATTGGAAATGCTGTACAAATTGCTTAACATTCTTCTAAATTTAATTGCAAACTGGTGATTGACTGATAACAGGGAACTTGCTGACGCTATAAATAGTTTTAATCCAGTGTTACATTATCATTTCATCATTTAGCCCAAAGATTGACCCTTCCCTTAAAACAAGTTGAAATGTAGCAAAAATACAGATATTGATCTAAATAGTATTTTAAAAATATATATATACAAACAAAATATGTACATTTAACAGAGACTCCAGATTAAATAGACAAAGGGTATTTACAATTATTTTATAACCATGCAACCATATTTTGTGTAATGAAATATATAATTATTTGTAAGAAATCCTGAATTGTCTATCTAATATGTTATAGTATGTAGTCAATTACCCCATGAGTTTTTGTTTACATCTTGTTGTCATCCAGAGATCTGATTCAACAACTGTGCCAACTGTGATGTCCAGCTCTAAGGACAATGGTTTTTAGGATGGAATCTGATCTCACCTGAACCTGTAAAACTGCTTGAATATAAACCCTTTTCTACCCCTGTGTTCTCTTCCTGCATTTATTCACGTTTTCTTGGCGAAAAACATGCTACTCTGTTTTGCATCAATCATGTTGCAATTTTCAGGGATCTCAGATTGCATTGTTTAGTAAATCAGATTTTGTCAGTTATAAAACATTCTTTTGAAAACCATAGTTTAGCCTGCATTTGTTAGCTTATGCTTATTTTGTTAAACGAATGAAATCAGTATGTGACACTTTTGTTTTGGTTTTTCTTTTTGCTTATTGTGGTGTTTCTTGTGAATTTTCATTTACAACTTTTATTGGCCTTATGTATTTTTCATAAATTGATATAAAACAATGGATTAAAATGTTTATGATGTTTATGTTTATGGTAATTGAAATGGCAAAATGGGGGTCATAGCTTTACAATGGCATCCAAAGATGAAACTGATTTATAGCATAAACAGTATTTTTTGTGTCCATACAGAGTTGTCCACACACTTTAACACACCACAAATACACAGCATGGGCCAGGCACAGTGTCTTTTACTTTGACCCTCTCAATATGCATTGCTTTTGTACTAAGCTATCATCTTTTTGTTTGTTTTCTTTTCCTTTTTCTTCCCCCCCCTCCCCCCGATTTTAGGCGTCCGTAGCTTAGCTGGGGGGCGTAGGGAGTACGGTAGGTCTGGTAGGGAAACGCTTTATTATCCCTTTTTTATATGTTATTAATACAGTTTTTCATACATTTTGTCTGACTCATTAACATTTTTCACTAAAATAAGATATATCATAAGTTGAAAATGCCATCATACTCACTAAGTATGTATAATACATTTAAATGTTTTCATCTGTTTCCACATTGAATCCAGTGGAATTTTCCAGATTATTTACTAGTACAGGATACAGTTCAACAAACCAAAAGGAACAAAATTGTTGATTACTGTTCGACATGTTGGCCTTGTGTTAGCACACTGGCATCTGAACAGAGTAAGGCATAAGAATATCTCCTTAAAATCTCTTCTGCACAACTGGAACTTACTTTAATGGAGATGTGCATGAAGCCTTTTAAACAATCCATTAAATTCTTGATTTGGTTTATTTTTATTTGTTATGCTTTAATATTACAGTTCTGTTCAAATTCATTGGTATTAGTGTTTCACCCTCTTGCTTTAACCATTGTATACATTTTCTTTAAGCGAACAGAGGGGAATAAAATCAGCACACAGTAGTGTGTCTTTATTTTAAATATCCTGGCATGCAGCAAGGCAGTTTATGACAAACATAACAGCTTTGTTCTACAAACCATCACAAATCAATGCTGCTTTTAGTTGATATCATCAAAAGAGTTTTCATACTCAAATTGTGGACAAGCTACAATTGTTGATATATAAAAAGACCTTTTCAGATTTATATTCAAGTCAGTTGCTTTTAGCCGTTATGATGTTGACACAGATGGCAGTTTTAATCCAGCTTACTCTTATAACATTAGTTTTAAGGGTATGATAGATACTACCAATACTCAAACTCAATTTTAAATTGGTGGTGGGTGATGGACTTAGTATTCAAAATAATCACATGGTTGCAGATTCTGGCATACTGAAAAGTGTTATCTCTGTTTAAAGTAATTGAAAAGTGGAACTGTTAACACAGTCTACACAAAATCCTACACACACACAGTATTATACTTGACATCAGATATATTGAGTAGGTACAGTATTATATGACATTTGTTACTGGTTCCATGAGTGGTCTTACACAGCTCATCTTTTGGAACAATTTTCTCAAAAACTAAATTACATTGTGTGGGCTAAACTTCTATTTAAAACGATTTTTTATATTTTGGGGAGCAGAGCCCATGAATGGTGATATCCAATGGTCATTCTTAACATATTAAAAGAAATGAAAGATTTGTTGAAATTCAGACCCTAAAAGATAAATCCTCAAGTTTTTGGTGAACCCATGACCTTTCCTCTAGTGCCACCATCAGGCCATGTGTACACCTGGAATGGGCAGATTATCTTGACATTTTTTGAGCACATGTACACTCCCCATTTAAATGAACTGTTTGCACACACAAAAATTAATCTGACAGGCACCTTACAAATTTAGATTATAGGGTACAATGACCAACTTTCTAGGCTGCTTGTGGGGCTTTTTGAAAAAGTTACTTTAAGTTACTTTTTTTTATCTATGAAGGCTGGAGAAGGTACATTTTTTACAGATTTATTTGGGATGCTAACCCACTAGCTCATCACTGGGGCAAAGGCAATGAAAAGAGAGTTTGTTGAAATGGTACTTTCAGGCCATTGATTTGTATTGGTTTGTTGTGATATTTCATACATAAAAGGTTAATCCACCTTGCATCCATGGGGGCATCACCACTGTATGTATATATGTATGTGGCTATGAACAACATGCTTGTTTTCTTGTACTGCTCTTGAAAAAAGGGCTACACAAACCTACTTTTTAAACTTTGCAAATCCAGGAGAATCAGCTGGAAATACTGATACACAAGTCCTGCTAGTCGTCCTATGTCAAATCATCCACTGCATTCATTTATTGATCCATCCACTCATCCATCTTTGCAAACCACCAGTGCCATACTCAATCTCAATCTTAGGCCTAAGAAAATATCTTTACAATGGCTGGGTGAGGTATAGCAATATTTATAGGAATAAAATGAATAAATTCCTCTTAGTCAATGCTATTTGCAAATCACAGGGCTGTTTTTGATAAACACAGTAATGTATTTTGCCTGTGGCAATATGTGTGTCTTTTACGCACACACTAAAGAGATGTCATTTAGGTGAGCAGAAAAATCCTGATTAACAGGAGGGATTTCTTTGAACAAAAAGATAAGCTGAAGATAAGGAATTTTAGACTATTTCCGTACTCAAGTAAGATTTACTTTGCTCTTAATCCTTAATATCTACAGTAATCATGTTCTATCTCAGTTATTTTTACATTAAGGACTTTGTGATGTAGTGCTTTAGGGCTGGGGCAACCTAATCAACGTAATTGATTACAGAAATATGTCTGTAACTTTTGTTACAATCTATGACTGTTGTTACAGTCTGTAAATTGTTTCAATTCATTTTCCTGCCCCACACTGATGAAAAAATACATTTGCCAGAGATTATCTTACTGTTTATTACTCCATTGATGAAATAAATCCACGTCATAACCATTTTAAGTTTTAAGTCAAGTACTTACCAGTAAGTAAAAATACTGATTCTCCAGTTCAGGTAAAGGGTTGACATACAGTCATTCTTTTGAATGTGAGGTCCAGTATTTTCCTGATCTAGCATCTGACAAATAGGGTCTTATCAACTTATTATTATCATCATCATCATCATTATTATACAGCAGTAACATGGAAATTAGACTAATTCTAAAATATGCTTCTATCATTATTCTAATGTGCTTTGTGTCTAATAATGGAGTAATAAAAACTGATTCCTAGAATAATCAATAAATTAGTAAGAAATAAATAATTGTTAGATTAAATTGATTAAAAAATAATCATTAGGTGCAGCCCTAAGGTGCCTAGCAATAAACAAGCTATATTGGCTTAATGAAAAAAGTTGGAGTAGGCAACATGTTACATTTATGTAATTTTGTAAAATAGATGCAATGCTTTCAACCTGTTGGTCCATACACAATGCACTGCTCATTGTTCTGCAACTAGATAAAGCTATTGGCTGTGATTTTTAGGCTTTAGGAGAACAATGATTTTGCAATATATTTACTCATACAAATACAAATAATAGTAACTATGTTTCCATGGTAAATACAGTCTGGAGTCAAATAACACATAGTGTTACATTATGACCTGAGAGTGTGAAGACATTCACTT
The DNA here is from genome assembly GCF_021292245.1 of Micropterus dolomieu. Classification (NCBI taxonomy): domain Eukaryota; kingdom Metazoa; phylum Chordata; class Actinopteri; order Centrarchiformes; family Centrarchidae; genus Micropterus; species Micropterus dolomieu. The sequence continues at coordinate 19,936,567 of NC_060159.1, forward strand.
TGTTACATCTTCAGCCCCCATGCTCATGTACACAGCTCATCAGTCACTGCACGTCATTAAGCCACATTCTACCCTGATCTGAGTAAGAACAGCATCTCACCAGCGTCTTTGCCAGTCTGAGTCTACAACTATGGCAAGAACGGCACAAATGGAGGGAGTCGGACGGAGAGGAGGCGCTGTCAGAACTTTTCTGAAATTTAAGTGTTGACCACAAAGGAGAAAAAGGTTTGAGGGGCCTTGTTGAAAAAGCACGAGAGTGAAGGTCTGTTTACATATTCTCTGCACCAAAACTATTGAAATGATTTTAGGCCACACTTTACATAAAGTCCACGTAAGTACCATAGTTTTTAATAGTGCCTACATAATCATTCTGGAATCTCAGCTGAAAATGTGTGAACACGATAGGTGATTATTATAAAATTTTCCATTAATTACTTGTATTAATAATTATATTTTAAGTGCAGCTGGGTACTTGCATTTCATGTAAAGTATGGCTTAAGCACATGCAATCAAATCAAATTCAAAGGGATTTTAATGCAGTAAACTGGTTATAGAAATAAGTGGGGCGGTCATACCCTTTCAGTATAAGATTTGAAAAATGGGAATGTGAAAAAAGTGAAACTTGTAGAAGTTACACATGATGCAGTACGGCATGCAATGGTTTTCAATATACAACATTATTTCATGACCAAAGGCAGTCCAGAAATTTAAAAAAAAAGAGAGAGAAATAGACTGTCTTGCTTTTGAGTTTAAAAAACATGTTCTTTGTCTGGGTTTGTCAGCACATTGTGTCTGATTTTCTTTGTTTCCCTACCGTCTAAAGCTAATTTTTGTTAGCTCTACAAAAATGACACTTGGCAGAGACAGACATTTTCCAATTCAAGGTCATGTTTGCGGCACTTTCCTACAGTTGTGAGACTAATTCAGTAGTTCAGTATTGGTCGACTCTCTTCTGTGTCTTTGTCTGACATTTTTTGTTGGCCTTATACTTAAAAAAATTGCAATGTTCTGTGCCTCTCTTAAGAGACACACTGTACTGCTAATAAACCAAGTTTAATATTTACATTTTTTAATATAATCTCCAAACATTGGGGGGAATTAACTCTTTAAAACTTAATTGGAAAATCTTTTTTTAAATTATAAAACCCCAAATTTTAAAATTTAACTACTTTCATATTTATGTGTTAATGATTTCTGCTCTGTGTCTTATTTGAATAATTCATTTGATAAGATCATTCTGTCTCTTTTAGATTCAGTTGATGCATGTTATCTTTGTATGTGTGTTTTAGTGCATTACTGATTTACAAATTGAGGAAAGCCTGATAAGTATTGATTGCTCTTTAGATCATGATACATAGTTACTATATTAGGGCAACGCAGATGGGCAAAATTCCTAACAACCTTAGCAAACATTGATTCTTAAAAGGCTTTAGCTAAAGACCATACAGTTGATTTCCATTTTGGTCCACTTTCATTATTTGTCACGTTTTTATTGCAATTCTATTATTGGTCTTGTAATGCAAAAAGACGTTTTTAGACAATAATTGCAGCATAACAAACACAAAGTCTAGACAAATAAATATACAAATGTCCCTGGCAGTAAGAACCTTGTTATCACACACATAAACAAGGTTGATGCACCTCTGAAGAATTGTTGTCTATGAGCATTGCCTATCTGCATTTTGAAACAGAAACACAGCAAATGCTGGATAGTAAGTGTTACCCAGATTTTAGCCTTTCCCATGTTTTTCTTTATGTGGTGAAGCAGTATTTGTTACAGTAGGTCTGTAAATCTAACTCATTTACTCTAAATTAGTTGCACTCCAAGTGCATTCAGTGCTGCATGTTCAGCATTTGGGAAAAAACACTGATGTTACCCATTTCTAACACTGTTGAGCATATCTGTGTTTCTCGCTCTCCTTGCCTGTTACTAACAATTGGATAAGCAAAAGGAAAACCTAATGTAAATATTTTAATAAGCTTTAGACCTCTTGGAAGTTAGTGTTTTGGTAGGTATTTACTGTAGGTGTGCATTAGTGTGTTTAATACCTGCATCTGTCCTTTCTAACTGGTGTTGCTTGCTCCTTGCAGGGATTCAGTTTCGTCTCCCTACTTCCTGCAGTGTGGACCGCGCTCAGCCACCTCCAGGTACCAGTCTGTCGCCATCTCTTTCATCCATACTAGCACTTATCTTTGCAAACTACGTTTCAGTTGCAGTCATACCTGCTATTTTTGCTAACAAAAAACAAAACAAAAAAGTAAATAATTGTGCATCTCTTCCTAGTAAACAGTTGGGAATCACATTACTTTAATAAGCTAACTTTAGTTAATGCAAGGCTGTACCCACAGAGGCCTTTGTTTTATGTTAAGGTTTCTCTTTTCTTTTTATATTGCTTCCTGCAAAATATTAACTGAACATGGACTGCTCCAATAAAACCAAAACCTAAGCTGTGAAAATTAAACACTCACCCTGTGTAGGTTTGAAAGGTGGCTGTGAAAAGCTTGATCATTTGTGGGGGACGGCAGTTTTACCTATTTAAATTGATTTGCTGTTAAATTACAGTGTTTTTCTGATACTTTAACCTTTAAAAATATGTATCAAACAACCATAAAACATTTTAAACCACGTCAGCAACATTTCTCTGCCCGTTCCCTAGCATGTTCCCGTTCATTAGCTCGGTATATTTCAAACACTGATATCATGATCATTATACCGTTGAGCTACAGCGTCCGTTTAGAACTTTGGCTGAGCATACCAATGTATACAATGTATACAATATTCAGTGGATACCATATCACCAAAATCTGTGAGCCATTGAATTCTGTGACTCAAAACACGGGTGTTGCGCCAATTATGTGAGCCACAAGATTCGGTGACTAAATCCACTAAAACCACTATCGTTTCCTAAACCTAACAAAGTAGTTTTGGTGCCTAAACTTAACCAAACTACGACCGCTTCACAACTCAACCACAAGTCCTAAGAGCACGGCCATTTTGTCACAGAATCTGATAGGCCACACATTTTTGTGTTACACTGGATTTTAACAGTTAAAAATGTTAGTGTATCAAAAACCATAAAAACGAGTAAAACCACTCCAGCCATGTTTCTCTGTCCATTTCTACGCTGGGAATGTTCCAAACAGTCATTATAAAGTTATATATATATATATAGCATGTGTGTCCGCTCATTAGCACCGCTAACGTTACGTGTTCGTGTGGTTTTGTCTACAACCGTTGGCTTGCCGTTGGCTTGCCGTTGGGCAATCTTAATGCTACAGCATACAATTTTAGACAGTTTTAGACAACAGTTTTTGTTTGGCGTTTTACTGCTTCAGTATGACCATGCCCTCAGTGTACAAAGCCAGCTCGATAAAGAAATGTTTTCCCAGTTTTGTGTGGAAGAACTTGAGTGTCCCCCACAAAGCCCTGACCTCAACCGTACTGAACACCTTTGGGATGAACTAGAACGGAGATAGCAAGCCAGGCCTTTTCATCTAACTTGTAGGACCTCACAAATGCTCTTCTTAATGAACGGGCAAAAATTGCCATAGAACTCCATATTAATGCCTTTGGATTTAGAATTAGTTTTGTGTAGGTGTCCCAGTACTTAGGTGTCCATTTAGTGTAGGCCTACATGCAACCTTTTATTAACCTATGCAGAGGTAATGTTTTTTTTTACATAGCCCACAATGACGCCATCCTCAATTTGATTACATTGTTTATGTAGTGCTCACAGCCGGCCCAGCCCGGCCCCACACACCTTTGACAATCGGCCAAAAACACTTAGAGCATGCACGTTTTGCAGAGTTTCAATTCTCTGGATGTGAAGCTCTCTGGAGCCCTGCCTTCCTGCAGCATCTTCTATGCTGCCTGCAGTTCCTGATTCATCTATGTCAAATTTGACTTGAAATTTTGCTAAGTAAATTATTATATATAAACAGAATATTTGAAATAAGAAATATTTAAGTAGTACTCAAAGTACACAAAATGCGACTTTGCTAATGTAATGAGTGTTAATGTAATCTGGTAATTCCATCCTGAATAATAGTTTTCTTTTTATTATAAATTAATCTGCCTATAATTTTTAATTGATTCAAATCAATTCATAATGTATTGTATGAAATGTCAGAAAATAGTTAAAAATAAATATCCTAAGAACCCAGAGCCTAAGCTGACATTTTCAAATGTCTTGTTTTGTCCAACTGACCTGCCAAAACACAAATATATTCAATTTACAAACTAACTAAAACCATTAATAGATTGTCAAAGTAGTTGTCAGTTTATTTCCTGATGACTGATCATTTAGATTGATCATGTGTTTAAGCCATAGGCTACTCTGCTGCCCACCAGACATTCTGTTGTTATAAGCCTTGTGTTGTGCACACTGCTGATTCACTGTGAGTGTTGATGAAGTTGGAAATGGCAGCAGAAAGTAACTAGATTGGAAAGTCAGAGAGGACATGAAGGAGCTGACATGAGGATAAACTGTACATAGGTTGGCTAGTTTGCGTTTTTATGCAGAAGCAAGTCCCTGCTTTTGAGCTCCATGGGGCTGGTGATATGTGAAAAATGTTGAAGGCATAAACTACCCAGGTCCTCAGTGTTTACTTTTAATACTACAAATACATTTTAGCAGAGCAGCAGCACAATTTTATAGCATGACATTCAGGTCCATTTAGTCTTGGCTGCGCCTCCAGTGTGTGGGTATGTTTACTGAACTACCCAGTGCAGCAGCGCTACGACAAACAATCAAATTCAAACACAGCCGGGCACAACTGACTACACAAGGGATGGGATGCTTCCATGGACTATATTAACTAAACTTTCAACTAAGGCAGTAGTATTTTAAAGTAACACTTGCTGTACTTTAGCTCTGCGAATTTAGTCAGTTGGTGTAAACACGGTTCCTAAACTTGCCTTTTCCGTATCTTCTCAGTTAGCGATTTATTGTGTTCAAGGGCTCTTACTGTATGCTGAACATTATTATGCATCTGCTTAAACTGTGGGTCTTACATGTAGGTGGAGAGAGCGGCACAGGTCTGGTAACTGCATGGCAGCATTGTTTATGGAGACACTACTTTTAAAGTCAGTGCAAAATGTCAAGTCTAGACAGAAGACCTTGAATTTTGATCCTAAGGAACTGATGCTACTTACCACAATGTTTTAAGGGCTTATGGATTGGTTGTTCCTTCCTGGCTGTTAATGAGTCACACCACAGGACAGTAATTGTATTGGAAATATCACAACATTTTACTGTATCTTGCCTGGACCCAGACATGTAAACCCGATTTCTAGTACCTGTTGTTTAAACACTGTTCAAGTAAATTGTTTTTTTTTCATTGGGGCAAACACAAGATTTATACAAGGTTTTTGATTCTGATTTGATTCCCACTGGAAGCTCGAGACAATCCTCAACCCATGCCCGACACGCATAGGATAAGTTAAGACGTAGCAGAGTTTATTTGCACAGTGGCACAGCCACAACTATAAACCTCCTTGTTCAGTGGATTCTTCCAGCACTTCCAGGCATTTAAGTTTGAGCTAAACTAAAACAGAAATGACATGGACAGATATGAAGACACTCTGAACAGTTATAGTGAAATGCCTTATCTTAATCCACTGACTGAATCCACTATTGCCCAGATAGGGGACTTTGTGCAGTCTGTAGGGGGACATCTGCTGTCCAGTTGATGTTATTGCAAGACATTGTGATTTTTCTTTTTTCAGATTTAGTAAACCAATTCTCTCAGAAGCCTATTATGTGGTGATGCCAGTCCAGCCCAGGAGGAGTCAGCAAATGAAATGCCATCACTAAACAGCTTTAACCTAAGCAAATAATTATGTAATTATGCCCGGCACATAAATGTAGACAACAAATGTGTTTCCAAATGTCAATCTATTTAGGCAGACATAAAGTATATGAATGAACTGCCTTTCTGAGGGAGTGCAGTCACATTCATTACTTCTGCAAATAAGGTTGTGTGACTGTTCAATTGTTTGTTTGTTACGACCTTAGTGCACATTCCCACGCTCAAGAGAAACCTTTGTGGTAGCGCCACCATTAGCTCAAACTTTCCTCCTGACTCATTGGCTGTAAACACACGATATTTTAACAGCCCAGACATATTTTATAGAAAATATACTAATGAATTAACTGCACTGCATATGTTATATAGAGTATATTTTAACTGAGGACCATGATGAATGCCTTTTATTCAAAGGTCAGTTTCCAGGAGAAAAACAAGTCGGGTATGTGTTTCAAGTGTCTTTGAAAAGATTAGGAGGAAGAGAGAGTTTAAATTATCTAATTTAATTTACTGCTTGTGTAGTAGCTACTGTAGTTTTATGAACTTTTTTTTTTCGATTTAAAAAGAAAATGATACTTTGTTAATTAAAAATAGAAAATGATTTTAAAAAAGGAATAAGTAAGCATGTTGTAGGAAAGCCATGGACATGGAAATACACTATTAAGATTTTTAGTTTGGTTGGTCCATTGCAGAAAAGTTGTACCTGTACCTGCTTCCATCCACTTTTTTAAGTTTCACCTCCGTTGAGGTTCCAGGTTCCAAGCGAGCTGAGGCGATACTAAAATGTGACGTAAAAACACGGCAGACTACTGATTGGTCAGAGAGAATCGTCACTATTCACTGCATCATCATCATTATATTTTACAGTTTTCCTATATAATTTCATCACTAAATCCACTTCTGAGAAGTTTCGAGGTGAGAAATCAACTGTGTAGATTTCGAGTATTGACAGTTTTACGAAAAGTGATGGCGGAACAAAAATGTGCTTGAAAGTTTTCGGAGTTGAGGAGCACCGCAAGTGGCGGCGGGGGAAACCTGCGCCAACCCGTGAGAGCAGCTCCCGAGGCCGGCCAGCCGCCCGCTCACAGAGCCCTCTGCTCCCACCGTCACACAGACCGCTGCAGCAACAACGGCAGAGGAAAACACAGCTTCATATGCTTATCTGTCTCTAAGGTTGAAACGTTTTAGCTTAAATAAAGAGACAGCTGTTTGTGTGTGGAATTGAACATTACGTGGTCCAGTTGTGTGTGGCGTCGCTATGACGACCAGCTACATTGAGGTGTACTATCTCTGGGTACTATCTGCAATGTAAAAAGGAGCACGGCCAAACCGAGTCGAGTACAGTCGAGGCGAGTTGAGCTGGTACTGGAAATGGAAAAGCGCCATTTGATGGTCGTCCTACACAAGATCGTTATGACAAAAATCTAATGAATAAACTGAAATGCAGAGGTTTATGTCACTCAATTTGTATCTGTAATATTTTCAGTTTTGAACACAAGTCAAACGGTTAGAACGTGTAAAAATAGAACATGTGGAGCTGCACACTGCCTGAGTCACTGCTCTTTCATTTCGGTATCCACCCACTGTGTCTTGCAGAACTGCAGCCCCTTTAAGTTGGAAGGAAGTCAAGTCTGTGACTGGATTTAGCTTAACAGAGTAACTGGTTTCTTATTTCTTATTGCACCTATTTCTTTAAGTCCTTAATACCTGTACTCCAAAGTGGTTTGTGTGTGTATTTCTGTTTGTGTGGGGGGGACTCTGCCAGCATGTGTTTGAGTAGGCAAAACACAACAACCTTGCTTTATTAAGTAATGCATTCATTGTGCTGAATATTTTACTACATAAATATTAAATGAGGAAAAGAATAGGAGATGTCAGTGGATGACTAAATTTGCCTCTTGACACAGCTTATACTTGTAAAGACAGTTTGTGCTATTATTCTCCTCATAGTCTCATTCTTCTATGTGATTCATGCAGCATGTTTAAAGGGTAACATTTGGAACAAACTCATGAATGGGGATTATGGATATTCACCCTGATGTTGGATATTATGCTCAAGATGTGAAGGAACATTGTTTGGAATAAACCATTTTTTGTTAAGATTGGAAGGAACCAATGCTATTTTCTTGAAATGAATGGAGCAAACTTATTGCAATCTCTTAAAAGAGAAATATTTATATTATATTTAATATTTTATTTTTCAAAAATAAGTCTCAATGTAATGTCAGTCAACGTAATGTCTACAAATGGATCCATGGTGTCTGCACTCATTGAGTTTCAAGCACCTTAGTATAGCCTACACATTGATACAATGGAATCAACTTCCTCTTATAGTTCCTCCCATGATCTAGGAGGTTTGGTAACTTCATATTTTTTTATTCAATTCATTCTTGCCTTGTGCATTAAATAAAATGAACACCCTACTTGAAATCTTTCAAAGTTCAATATATTTTTCTATGACTTATTTAAAATGGATTTACTGGAATGCTATTATCTTTTCTGTAAAAAAAAAATAAATAAATAAATAAATCCATGTAAATAATTTTGAAAATTTGTATGCTGACCAACTACATGTTGAGTCAGTGATATTATCATAGCTTTGGAATAAAAAAAGATATCCACCAAGTGTAGTTGTTACATTTCCAACTCTGCTGTGAGGTCCGTCTAGATGGATTACCATCGGATTCTCATTTACACTTGAAAGAGCAAAGTTCTCTTGTAATCCTTCATTGCGCTTTCCCAGTATACACCAACATTACAAAGCTGCTGTTGCTTTTCACCTTACTGACATTTCCCTTGCTTTAAGGGCTAAAGTGCCCTGATGCCTAATATCCCATCATGCTATGACGCTCTACTATCACACACTGTGTGATACAGGTGAATTGCAGCACTTGGCCCTTGTCAGCTTTTGGCCACATTTTTCATTCTCACGTTTTATTTTATCCTCTACCCTTGTCTTGCCTTGTCCTCGTCCTCTCATCCTGCTTGTGCTATCCAGCGGTATCATACCCTCCCAGTTACAAGAAGACTCCACCTCCTGTTCCCCCGCGCACCACCACCAAGCCTCTTATCTCTGTAACAGCCCAGAGCAGTACAGAGTCCACCCAAGATGCCTACCATGAGGGCAGGCATCCACGGGGTGGTCTGTGGACCACGGATAGCCTTGGTCGTCCCATCTACAGCTCCACAGACAGCCTGGACAGCACCAAGGCGGTCACCATGGCCATGGAGTCAGCAGCAGGCAAGAGGCACGCATCTTTGGGCAGCCACACCTCCGTCCAGACATGCGACAAAGCAGTGTTGGTGTCCAAGGCTGAGGAGTACCTCAAAACCCCACGTTCCTCTATTGGGATACAGGTAACATCATAACCGACAATGTTACTCAATTTGCCGCTCTCTTTTCAGTCATCTTCATGATAATTACACCAATCTTATATGTCTTCTTATATCTAGTCCTGGCTGAAAGGATAATTCCTTTTTTTGTCATTTTGATATTCAGAGTGTTTATATGTACTAAGCTGTCCTGTAAAACCCAGTCGCAGTAAAACCATTTCTCATGGTTGTCAGTAAAATCACTTTTAAATCAACCAAATACACTTTTTTATTATGAAAGAAGAGCACATTTTATCTGTGCGTAGTTGTTTTAATTGCATTGCAGCATTGCACCACTGGACTGTTACATGGCAACAGGATTAGATTTCTCTGTCCACATGTCCAAGCAGACTTCAAACTGGCACCAAATTTACACATATGTAAATGATTTAATCTTGTCTTTTTGGCATATTACAAATTCCTGAATATACCAATCTGTACTCTACAAGGTTTTGGAGTCTTGCTGACCTTTACAAGTGTCAGGCTGTATGATTACATGGACAGGGCTTATTCAGTGACAGCAGTAATGAAGAGCACAATGAGGATTTCTCTTGCCCTCTCTGTTCTAGTTTGTGAGCTGGGCGCTTAACCTCTTCTTCTTCTTGAGCTAGCTGATAGCGTTGGCCAGATGATACTTGATTCTGCTATATGTGCTAACAGTCTGACTAACATAGGTAGCCCCTTCTTCTCCTGCAGGCAAGTGTCCCCAGTTGTTAGCTCCAATCTAGAAGGTGGCTGTCTGTGTGGACCATGTTGTACCTGCATGAGGCCCACAGACATATTTTGTGGGGAATGCTGAGTATGGTGTCCAAAACAATTTATGGTCCTCATGCAATGTAGTCTGTGGACACTGTGCCAGTCGTGACCCAGAGTTCCAGCTAGTTGATAAATTCACTGCTAACTTTCTATTTGAAATTTCTACCTCCTGTTACCTGATCCTCATTGACATCCATGCAATTACCTACACTGCAATTGTACATGCTGTTTGCAATTCACACTTGCAAGTGCTGATTTCTTACATTTGCACTGGTTATTGATTCACCACCTCTCCACCTTCTGCTGAGCATGAAGGATGGGTGGGGAGTGACGATTCATTCCTGACTCTCAGCCTATCTTATGGCTCTTGTTTAACACAAATAAGACACCTGTCAGTTTGAGAGGCATGATTACAGGCCTATATGTAAAATAAGCTGTTCTGTAATGTGGACATTTTAAAACAGATGTTGTTATGTATTGGTCTATGAATAAATAGCAGATTGTTGGAATTGTTAAAAGCCCTTTGGACAGGTGTTGTAAATTATCATTTCGCTACACGTACTAAATACAATACATCTGGTGCTTGTGCATAATTTTATGTTGCACTTCTATTGCTGTGTCCATGTCAAATAAAATAAACTTAACTTACTTAAACTTTTAAAACCAGCAGACCTACCAGTTATGTTGCTAGCTGAAAGAAACAAATGCATTTTTGAATCATCTGTAATAAGTAAGAAATGTCTAAATGTTAGGCTGTTTTGAGTGTATCTGTAATTTGACATTTTTCTGTTGCCTGTATTTACCAGGTGGAAACTGTGACAGACTCTGAGACTGAAAGTAAAGGCCTTCCTCAGTTTCATTCAATAGGAATCCAGGTGGAGGATCATAAACGGTATGTGGCTCAGACAGAAAAAAGTGTCCAGTGTCAAAGCTTAGTACATTTAAAGATGCATTTTTGTCATCATTGTCCTTGTAACTCATGCATTTTTAGGCATGGGAGGTTCAAGCGCTCCAACAGTGTGACCACTGCAGTACAAGCAGACATGGAGTTGGAGGGCTTTCCCTCCATGGAGGACAAGGGCCTGCAGTTTGGGGGTGGCTTCGGTCGCCACTCTGAGCCTAGCACGCCCACTCAGTATGGGGCCATCCGCACAGTGCGCACACAGGGCCTGTTCAGTTACAGGGAGGACTACCGGCCCTCCAGTGGGCCCTCCAGCCCGCAGCCTGAACCCTGGCTGGTTGAACCCAGTCTGGAGAGCACCGATGCAGGCCGTGTGTCCCCCCTCCGCAGGGACGGCAGCTGGTTTATGCAGCTCCTTCACAATGAAACCAAGCGGCTAGAGGGATGGTGCAAAGAGATGGAGAGAGAAGCTGAGGAGCATGACCTGTCAGAGGAGAGTGAGTGTCCTGAGGGAAACTACATTTTTGCCAAAGCAGGTGCTGTTTTTGTTGTCTGAGGTCAATGCTTTTATGATATGTGCTCTATTCTTATTGTTGTTTTTTTTTGCATGTATAACAATATAACCAAAGTGAACATTCACAGTATTAGCTGTCACGTTGACTATGAAAACACAGAATCGTTACAGGCATTTTGTGAGCATATTGGATCCTTGTGAATGCCTGAAAGACATTGCTCAACATGTTGGCCTGTCAGTGATAAAATCAGAATCTCTCTCTCGTGCGTGCGTGTGTGTCTGTGTGTGTGTGTGTGTGTGTGTGTGTGTGTGTGTGTGTGTGTGTTTGTGTGTGTGTGTCCACCAGTCCTAGGAAAAATCCGGAGTGCAGTGGGAAGTGCTCAGCTATTAATGTCTCAAAAGTTTCAGCAATTTTACTGGCTGTGTCAGCAGAATCTGGTGAGTAGTATCCGCTTGTGAACACTGTATCGACCTACATGCTGTTAAGCTGTTACATAGGAAAACACAAAAGATCACGGGGTAAACTTGTTGATAGGCTTGTCTTGAAGGTGCTCCGCCTGATGCTGCACTTGTGCGCCATCCAGAAATAGACCACAGAGATCGATATTGAAGCAATCCCTCTGCCGCTACTGACCCTGCAGGAAACGAAAGGGGAATTCCAATAGGAAGCAGCACCTGTGTTGAGGCGATCCATTACAGCACAGAGGCAGCAGTATGAATGGGATCTCAGCGTTTGAATAATGGACTGCCACGCTGTCTCAATGTTTAGCCCTCATGTCACGTCGACTGGAAACTCATACCTTTTCTAATGCTAACTATCCACAGAGTCAGCATATATTAGAAGATGATAGTGTCGTAAGTGGGGATGTTTCTGCGGCTACAGTAGAGAGAGACAGTGAAAGAGACAGGCACTTAATCACACCTTTCTAAAGCGTAGCTAATTTTTTGAATGAAATGCAAAACCTTCTGGAGGTGGTTGAAAGCTGCCTGCTCTCTCATTACCTTGTGTTTTTCTTTTTTGTGCGTTTGTGTGTGTGTGTCCCGACTCAGTGTGTTGCTCTCTTTTGGATAGTTTTGGGCCACGCTCTCTCCCGCTCTCCCCATAGATAATGGGATGATGAATTAAGTCTTACATTGGTAGTGACAAGCCTTAGATTGCCCTGAGCTTTCAAACGTGTCTGAAAAAGAGAGTGACTCTGTTTTCCCTGCTGGACGGAGGAGGAACTGCACGATGTGCTTTGAAGTTTGACCTTTCCTCTGTCTGAGATCACTCTCATCCTGTGTTTGTGTCTGGAGTAATGAACACATGGCCCTAGGTGGCTCCCTGATTGTGTAAGTTGTGGTTTACTGATTAGGTATCATGAACAGTAATGCAATACACAAATGCAGCAACAACCAGCACCAGATTTTTGTGATTTAAATTTCACAGAATATTGAACATTTTCCAAAATTACAATAGAATAATAACAAAATTTTCTACTAAAACACCTGTGCTGACAGTAATTTGAGCACACTTGGTGCTGGGACGAACAATCTAAAGAGGGAGCATACACTATACGATGCTTGATTTGAGCTAATGATTGGTGAATAGCATGTTTTTTTTCTTCCTCCCATGCATTCTGTACCCACTGCACATGACCATAAAAATGATCTTTGATAATCTATCTATTAATCACCGTTGTTTTTACTGACCATAATATACCAACTTTGCTGTTGAAAAGATGCAATTTATAGCAGTTAAAAGGAGGTTCCCAGGAGCTGTCAGTTATAAACCAATGTTCAATGACAATGGCAATGCTATACTGCCACACAGTGGTGGGAATGGGGAGGTGGCTATGGGTAGCAATATTTGGTAGTTCAGAATATTTTCATTTTTCAAATTTATATATATATATATATATATATATATATATGAGAGAGATCTATCTATCTATCTATCTCTCTCTCTCTCTCTCTCTCTCTCTCTCTCTCTATATATATATATATATATATATATATATATATATATATATATATATATATATATATATATATATATATATATATATATATATATATATATATATATAGATAGATAGATAGAGGGAGATATAGATAGATAGATAGATAGATAGATAGATAGATAGATATATTGATATATATATAGATAGAGATATATATAGATATAGATATATAGATATATAGATAGATTATAGATATATATACGTTTAGTATGATAGAGATGGTACAATAAGCAGGTAGTATAAGACTAAAGTTCTTACTTCAAGTTTGTTTTTAGCATTCAGTAAACCAGCACATAAAGATGGGAAATTTCACCTACACTCACTACATTTTGTACGCCGCTGTCTCTACAGGACCCCAGTGCCATGCCCAGACCCACATCTCAGGACCTGGCTGGATTCTGGGACCTCTTGCAGCTTTCCATCGATGACGTCACTGCCAAATTTGATGAGCTGCAGCAGATCAAGAGCAACCAGTGGCAGCTGGTGGAGAGCCCGGAGAAGAAGGTAAAGCTGGTAGCTTTCCACACACTTGCAATATTTTGTCTTAATGGGTTCCAGACGGACTTGCTCAGCTTTTAAGAAAACCACAGTAACAACATTTGCCTTCCTTTTTAGGCTTGTGACCAGCAGGAGGTTAATCATTCTCATCAGAACACTGCAGGGACAACATTAGGAGGCAAAATCAGTTCAGCTTAGACAGCTAGTAGCATCCTCTAAAATGTTTTCCTGTTAAAATCATCAGTTGTGTCTGTCTCTAGAGTAATGTGGGACTTATTTTATCCGTCTTATGCATATTGTCATTGCAACTCATCACCTGCTTTTGGTCTGTGGTAATGTAAGGTAAAGCAGGGAACAATGGTGCTTTAAGCCTGCTTTCCACAAGCATCAAGTGATGTCAAACCAATTGTGCTTAATGGAATTTCATACAGACAGTATGATTTTGAGATTTCCTGTTAACAGACTAGCTAATGGGTGAAGAAAAAGACAGGGGACCATCTTTGTAGCAAAAGCATTTGCTTGAAACTATATATTTTTTAAAAACAGTTAAGTTCTGAAACTTTTGACATTGCATTCTTCAAAGTATGTTGCTGTACAAAATAAAAAATGAAAAACAGGATTAGACTGTTAGATGAAATGATAGCTCACCTGGTAAATAAAAATACATTTGTAAGAGTAGTGCTTGTAGATGAGGGAGCTGCATTTGTAAGAAGCAGATTTAGATGGTTATGTGTTTTTAGAGATAGACAAGATCCTTCAGGGCATTTGGATAATTATCTTCATGCTACAGTTGTAGTTGTAAGAGAGTTATTTTCCTCAAGCAGTTAATGAGCACATTGCAAGCCCCATGAAGCTGAGCCCTAACAGTGATACAGATGCTCTGTATTGGACTCCTTCAAGCCCGACGCTGTTTTACACAAGCTTGCCAAGCAATCAGAAAAGCTTGCCTTGCATTCCAAAGCTTTTGTGTGTTCAGATTTGTAGGTCAGATGGCCTTCAGTCATTCTTTGCTACATAATCAATGAGAGCTGCTTCTGCAGTGTTACTAGTTGCCTTTTTGTTTGAGTGGCTTCTGGATCACATAAGACAGGTTTTGTTCATACAATGTCTTTGTGCTGCATAAATGTACAGCACCCCAGCAATACTGAGAATTGTGATGATGAATTCTCCTTTGGTGGCCTTTGCTGCAGGTGGAAATTTCTTTTAGCCATTTCTACTTCCAAAGGCCTATGGCTCAACAAGCTGCGGTACCAAAGATGAGGCAAAGTGGCCTGGGTCTGTCCATGATACTCACATGTACCCAACATGAGTCCATATATTAAAGGCTTAAAACTAGATTTAGCCAAAGCCGCACACTTCATAGCGAATAAAACTCCTATTAGCAATTTATCTGCACTGATATAACATTTAGCATTTTCTGCCTGATTTCCTTATGAAATTATTGCTCATGAAAATCCACTCTGGTAATGTTTCATCTGCTTGTTAAAATTGCTTTTTCTTCCCTCATAACCCTCAATTATGAGTTCTTGTACTGAGCTGATTAAATAGTCTCTTGTTTTTCCATAATGAGATGAGACCAAATTTAATAAAACAATATAAAATTACCATCCCTAGAATGAAAACAATATTATTGTTGTCTATTGATTATTCACAATCCATTAGATTTAAGGACTTTCAAAAAAGTGGGTCTATAATTTGAATTATCCGGCAACCATCGACACTCCTAACATACATTAGGTACATTTTAATTTTTTTTGCATTTCTTGCCTGTGAATCAACTTTTTCTGTTGGACACATTGCTGTTACAATAAGCCTTTTCCTTGCTTAAGCATGTCATTCTGTATCCTAAGGAGCGGAAGTGGCCACCACCTATGCCAAAGCGGCCGGCCAAGGGACGTGGCGCTATGATGCGAGAGCGCTCTCTGGACCTTCAGGACCGCCAGCGACAGGAAGCCCGCAGACGCCTCATGGCTGCCAAACGAGCAGCTTCTTTCAGACAGAACTCAGCCACAGAGAGGGCAGACAGCATCGAGATCTACATCCCTGAAGCCCAGACACGGCTTTGAGGTCCACGGATTCATCCTCAGCTCCTCTTGTCCACCTCCGCCCAGCACCAGCTCGTGGTGTCACATCCAGCCTCCTCCTGCTGTCATCATCTGTCACTGCTCGTCCACTTTTTCATCACCTGTTGCCATTCTCTGGGTGGTCCCTACTGAAGCTACACTAGGCAAGATTTCAGTTGAAAATGCATCCTTTTTTTGTCAGCCTAAATGACAATGTGGCACTGCCATAGGGAAGAACATCCTATCTTCCTTGCGTGAGAAGTCAGGTGAGTCAGGTGTGGACGGTCGTTTTCACACAGAAAGTGATAAATAAAACATTCAAAATGAAACTGAGAAAACGGGACGCAACAGTGTTAGACCTTTTGCCTCTTGCGCTTTTGGTATTCTTTGGTTAAAACTGAACACAGGCCAGCTGGATTGGTAAAAACATGAGACACTAACATGTGAAGTTGCCTAGTGTAGCTTTAAACCCACAAGGGACTCTTTGCCACAGGTTGTGCACCACGAGAATGAGCTGCAATGCCCCAAAATAAACATTTCACCTGGTATTTATTTGAACAACCTTAATTCAACTTAGTGATTTATTTGGTCATAGCCATTATTGTCAAAACTCCAGTCTTCTCCATTGTTGCCATTGTCCCGCTGTGAGTAAGAGTAATGCTATACTTGCCACATTCAAAGGGAAACACAAAGTTCAACTTTTCTAGAGTTTCTCACCAGCAACAGTGGTCTCGGGCTAAAGCACCCTGTGTGAGGGAACAGCGGCAGCAGAGATTGTAATTGTAAAAATAGGTAGATTATCAGGTGACTGCGGGAAAAAAATGCAAGTAAGATCATTTTTGATGAGGTTCAAATTTCACACCCAGCCTTTTCTATGCGGGTGGGTAAAACCTGATACCTTGGTTGATCAATTTCTCAAAAAGTCAAAATAGAATGGTGTTAAAAATGTGTGTGTGTGTGTGAGTTGCTGCACATATGTCCTCTATACTATTCTTCTAGCTATGTATAATCTATCCAACCATAACCAGGCATGCCGCAGCAGATGACCAGTGTTGCTGACTGAGATCTGAAAATCCTCATCATTTCAGCATTTAGTCATTTTCACTCATGTAACACCATCCCCTCTTAGGACTAGACATTTTTAAGCTATGTATGTTATCTGCTGCTGGATGCATTTCCATTGCAGAACAAATATGAATTATTAACAAAAAAAAGACAGTTTTGCGCAGCCTGGAAGAGGTGACTGTATCAAACAATGCATTTTGCACCTTATAATATTCATGTTTGTATTTCCAAGGGAAATGTAGTTTATGAAGCTCATGTGATATTGTTGCAGTTGAATTGCAAGGACAGATATGGAAAATTTACTACAGAATTTCATGTTACTCTATACGTCATAGAAACTGCACCTTGTGTCGTTTTGGTTTCATTTTTTTCGAATGGCATTCAGGCCTCTATTAACTACATTATTGTGATCCTAACACTTTTAATTACACTTACAGTATCTGTCATATGACCAACATCACGGTCTACAGTATACATTTAGTATTTATAGTTGAAACAGTTGTGGGTTGATTTGACAGTGCATTTGTCTTGCTTATTAAGGGGTGTTTCTCAGCTAACATATCTCATAACACACTGCATCCAACCTTTTGTTCCAAGTGGGGCATAATGAAAACACTTCTGTTGTCATTTTGATCTGCTCATGTAGTCTAGGAAAGACAGGTGCAAATGACACTTTAACAATATTCAGTTACTATAGTAAATGGTGCTGCTTTTTACTCTAAAACTGTTGTCCTTTACCCAGTCCTATGTGCACGCACACACACACTCAAGGACTTTTTAAACAGAGATTTATTAATATGGTGCCCGTTGTCTCTCCGATGACTTGTGGTAGATTGTGACTTTAGAAAAGATCATCTTTGCAATGCTCTATCCCTTAGTGATGTAAATGAGGAGAAGGTTTTATTGTTTAACCTACTTTCTAATAACATGCAAAGAGGTCAGGGATATTTATTTATCAGATGGGAGAGATTACAGGCTTTGACATTCCACCAACCTTAAAGTAAAATCTATTATGCCCACCCTGAGCCAAGGGCATACTGCTATAGCTAGGTGAACATGCTGTATTGTACCTGTCCATATTTTATAAAAACACCAACAGTAACATTTTGCAATACATGCCCATTCATCCTCATTTGCTAATCCAATCCCAGATAATTAAAACAAATGTCGATACAGGGCCACTAGAATTATGCTGCAGTACAGTGTTTAATGTTTTCCATTTTATTGTAATTAGAATAGCGCTCAGAAGGGGAGAGCAGTCTGTGTATTGTAAATACTTGTGTGAGGCAGTGAGACGTACTTGTCGGGAAGTGTTATGACAGGGTTTCTCTGCTTGCATTTGTCTGAACAATAGCTGAAGTATTTTACGTTGTGACATGTACATCAGTGCTAAATCTGAAACCCTTATCGTACCACACGGCCTTAACTAAAACGCTCATGAATGTAGAGCCCCTTATGATGCAAAAAAAAAAAAACGTCCAAGGAGATGAGAAGATGGAGGGAAATTTCCAACTTAATTAGTAGGGCTGACCCTCAATAGTCGAAGATTCGATGTTTCAATGGGCGGGGCCTGATTCGACTGTCAATCTAGTTGAAGCTTCGCAGTTAAACAAGGATCATGCCATTTTGGCGATACGGGGGTGCTCAACGTCTGATTTTACATAGAACTACCAGTTCTCTCCAAATAAGTTAATATACAGCCTATGACAATATACATTTCAATGTTTAATGCTGTAAATAAACATGTAAAAAGAATAAACTTCCAATAAATGTTTTTAAAGTACGTGAATAAATCCAAAATTGTAACCCTAACCCTGGGTCATCAGTGCGCATGTGTAGCGTGCGTGTGGTGGCGGAAGAGGAACACTTACTGAAGAGACTGAGCCCCAGCTTCACTGGTGTTGTGCTGAGTTGTCCACACCTCGCAGGACTTTCGGATCATTTATCACCATTGATGAACCAAACAAAGAATATTTTATCATTTTTAAACAGCCGGCTACTTGAAATAGACCCGCGAGGAACTGCGACGTGCATGTAGTTGTCGGCAGCAGGCATGCACGCAAAACTCACACAAGACCGGTGAATGAGAGAGAGAGAAAAAAGGGTCTTCAAAAAGCCTCAGTTCAGCTGGAAATTTACAGTGTAAGTTGAATGAATAGAGTCTGCAGCTCCGCAACTTCTCAACATGAGCTACCCCCTCCTCCCCCATTCACAATCGCCGTGCACAAAAACACGCGATTGGACTATAAGTCGACTATAGGCAGGATTTGACGATTCTGATTGGACTATGTAAATCCTTAGTCGGGGACAGCCCTATAAATTAGACAGGAGAGAAGTCACTCCCAAACTTTTACTTTTATTTTTTATTAAACTCAATTCCATCTTTCTAATTTAGTTGATTGATTAAATTGAAATATAAAACGGTACAAAATATAATAGAAGACAACATGCCAGGTCACCGGGGGCAATACATCGTTTAACACTAATTTCAGGTTTGCTGAGTCCTAGTCTAGCAGCAAGAAATAATACAATCAATTTATTAAAATAAAATAAAATATATCAGGTAGGATGTGGTCCTTGTACTTCACACATACAGATAAAAGAAATGGCTATGCGAATGTCCTAAGGCAGTGTGTAAACTACGAACCATATTTCCAGATAGGTTTAGAAGAGAGTTCTATAGTTAGACTGTAAGAATCAGTAAATTCACACATTTTTGGTGGAGTTTATATGTATCAATGAATATATTTAAAAGACATATTACAGCTTCCTTTGTAACTCACATTCTTTCATAATTTTGTTAATTTAACTGTATATCTGTATACTGTATATATACTGTGCCCCAGTATAAACTGAAGGACTAGGAAATTGAAGGGAAGAATAATTTCCTCGAAAAATCAAGTGCATTATATAATTACAGAAACTAATAAAATGACAAGGGCTTACTTTTAAGTTCAATGAATTCTCTGATTTGTTTTAAATATACAGAATCTTCTTCCATAAAGGGGCTTTACCTCCAACGTTATCACACCATTCATGGTGCATTTCAAAAAGTAAAGATCCAGCAGATTGTGGCTGATTCCATTTAATTACCCTCTTTAAACAGGAACCAACGTTATTTTATGTCATCTCCACATATTAAGCCTTTTCATCTTCAAATTCATTTTGAAGAATAAGTGAGCTATTAATTTTCGCTGAATAGCAGCATTTAAAACTGTTTCAGTCTATTTCTCTCCTTTCAAAATTAGTTATTAGTTACACCAAAGAGGCCCACTTTTTCCATTACAATCTGGTGAGAGTTGGCAGTGGTATAGTGACACCTGGTATGGTGTTTCTCAAGTGAAAATTTGACACTCTAAAGGAAGTCAAGTTTATTTTCCTTCAAATGTATTTTCTTCTCCAGTACATCTTTCACAGGAAGTAACACATTCAGTACTTTTTCTACAACACAAACTTTACCAGCTAACCGTGTCTTCGGCTGCTTGGTCAACTAGTCACACTTGCATTATTAGGTAGTGAAATCTCCTTACCATACATCTATATAGGAGGTGTATTATTTAAAACTAAATAATGTTTTTATCTTTTTTGCCCATTCAAATGGACCGAAGTAACATTAAGTCTAATACAGGTAAACATGGTTAAGAGTAAATCAAGGCAGTCTTTGCTAAACACTGAGATACAGTGGTGCTGTCTAAAAATGTACACACTATGGTAGTCATTCAGCAGATGTTAACCAGAAGTATTAAACTCAACACTTATTTTAGTTAAATATTTAATGCCACTGTTTTGATGAACAACACCACATGTCTGGTTTTGTTGGTTATCTTTGTCATGCTATCTTCCATCTCCCTTGCCAGTCTATAAATCTCAGCATCTTCACTCATCATTTGGCTAGATGGAGAATACTGTTAGCTTAGAAATATTAAAGTCCTCATTTATGTCACTGGTTCCTCCCTCTGTTTTGCCCTCAGAGGGACTAACAACAGCGTCTCTGGATTATTACATAACCTTTGATGGGCTACTATAACAATCCAACTGCTCTTCCACCTGACTGAAAGTCATGCAAATCAAGTCTACTTCCCGCAGACTGCATACTGTGATTCCATCACGTGTAGTACTTGATGATCTGGTACTCATTATATCATCAATCCAAGCTTTCCTTTAAAATTACCTACCTTTTCAAACAGAGCTTTTTGTCTTTTTGTAGCTTCAAGTTCGTATTTTCTGTTGCTAGGAATTTCCATGCAGGTTGTTTGAACTGATTTTCAATTAGACTGATAGGCAAGTGTTGGGTAGGTGATAAGGCTGGTTTAGCACATAGAAAACTCTAAATTACCTCTCCTGCTAGGGTCAACTTGTCTTCTGAAACCAAGTGGGAGAGAGCAAAAGAGACAGAAGAGGGGCGAGGATTGACAGGAACCAGACTCCCGACCTCACTGTCACTGGCTTGAATGAAAAATGATGTCACTTCAGCTGTTTTTGCACCAGTCACCTACCAGTAAGACACAAAGATGTCCGCAAAAGTCACAGGGACACTAGCTGCTGCAAGTGATGTACACTATTACAATGTGTGTGACATGAATACACATGATGACAGAATTATACATACTAAGCAAATGTGTTTTTGTGGTATCATGCGGGGCTATTCTATAATAATGGTACCATTTTCCTGTTCTACTTAAGTATTACTCGTCCAAAGCATGGCATCACTGATGAAATGCTAAATTTTTTCTGCGTCGCTATTTTTACCCACCACCATGCTATGAGGGGCTTAGGAGTTTGGCAATTATGTACATGACAAATCCTCAGGTGCCTTACAGTTTGATTCTCATAGGACTCTGTGTGAATGTTTTGGGTCGAGATACATGAAAGGACTGCTTCACCTCTTGAAGTGCAGGTTTGTCTGTAATACCATTAACAAAGGGCTGGAAACCGGGCTGGGTCAGACTGCAGAATTTAAAACGAATTTACATTTATATTTGACTAATCCAAACGTCCTACTGTAATAAACTTCAGCACAATACAGTTTAGAGGATATCAAAGGAGGATTTGCTGACATTTGTTTTCCTCTATTTTTGTTTTGGAATATTTGGTTCAGATCAGATAGATGTTCTGCTATGATTCACCATCGTGCACTCACATTTTTAGAATTGAAATCATGTATTATGACAGCAGATAAAGCACCATTAAAAACAAAGCCAGTTGTAGGAAATCAATTGTGGTGGATAAGTTATATGATATGACTGTGTAGACATCTTAGAGTGCTTGTCATATCCATTTCAGCAAATCATAAAAGATAATTTATTTAAAGGTCTTTATCTAGTTTTCCTCCTAGCTGTGATATTGTAATCTTGTGATGTTTTCTTGCCTTTTTTGGCATCTACATCTACAGAATCTTGAGACTGACAAAACTTGACCAGCCAAAAAGTGCAATAGTGTTTTCATATGACAGGCAGGCTCACCTACAGCTATTTACCTCACAGTTAAGAGTTTTTAGCAAACATGGTATATTAGGAGTAGTTGTAATCTCCACAGGAACACTTTATCATGCCTGTGTACTATGCAGCAGTACTTCTGTGGGGCGGCAGAGCTTGCAGGCCCCAGTGCAGATGACCCTTCATTTATCGAGCACTGAAAGCACGCCAATTATTGTGCTACACACTTACAGGAGCAAAAATGTGTGCTGTCATTGTCATCCAGCACTCAGTCCTATACAGCTCACCCATGATTGCTTAGTTACAATTTATTTTATGCTCCTTTAAGAAACAGAATATACAGTGTAAAGAAAATGTCAGCTAACATTCAGTAATACTCTAAAATGATTCACATGGATGTGACAAATTAAGAGTTACTTTGCCAGGGTCACTTTTCCCTGTCAAGTCACTACTCAAAACATTTGTTTATGCTTTGTAGAACACAGTTCGCTGCACCATATTTTAGACTTGCATCATTTAATACCAGAGTTGTCCTAAAGATAAACCTCAGAGAAGTCTGTATAGGTGCTGAATCAACCAACTTCAACTGGTACTTTTCCTAAATTTGTTTCTTTTTTTTTGGTTATTCTGACAATCAGCACACACCAAAAGCATCAAATGCACACACACACACACACACACACACACACACACACAGCAGTGTCATTGTATATCCTCAAGATAGAGCCCTGAGTTTCTCTTATATGTATCTTGTGGACCTCTTCACGGTCTTTTCAAGTGAGGCTCCATTCTATAAATCATTGAAAGCTTTTCTCCTTGTTTCTGATACAGTTGCACTGCAAAGATATCTTTCTATTGCTTGCTCTCTCTTCCCATAAATCATGTGACTTTTGATGACATAGATGAGAGTTTCACCTGTTGTCAGAGGCCAAAGACCAATCAAGTGAGTAATCATGTACAAATGCTTTTGATGTCATGCTTGCCTCTATGCTGGGCTGTATGAGAGTGATCTGCTCCTCAAGCAATAAGCCTAATTTACATGTTTTGGTTAGCTTTCCATACAGATCTTTAGCCTTCTGACCAACCTAAATCTGTTATAGATTAGGTTATAGTAAGGTTTAGGTGGTTGTTGAGCTGCTTGAAGTAACAGCTTGACATTTTGGGAAATATGCATATTTGCTTTTTTTTAACGCTAAATATGAAGCCACAGCCAGCAGCCGACTAGCGTAGCTTAGGATAAAGACTGCAAACCAGGGGAAACAGCTAGCTTGGCTCTCTCGAAAGGTAACAGCGTCCAGCTAAAAGCACCTCTAAAGCCCACTTATTAACTCATTATACCTTACCTTCTTTGTGTGAAATGAAAACCTGCTGGTTTCTGGCCATATTAAAAATATTCTGTTCACCTGACCAAGAAACTAGCAGTTAACTGTTATCAGTCTTTATGGCTAAGTTAATGTCTGGCTTTAGAATTTTACCGCTGAGGAAACAGTTACAAAAATACAAAACACATCTAAAGCTCAGCAATTAAGATATCTGTTTAATCCCTACAAAAATAAAAGTGTAAAAACACCAAATTGTGGTTTTAGGGGGGATTTTATGTGGGTTATAAACTGGTTTCTTCACCAGACACAGTGACTACCTGTTTCCCCATGTCCGGTTAAATATGAAGCTACAGCTAAGAGATGGTTAGCTTAGCTAAGTCATATGGACTTAAAACAGGGGAAACAGCTAGTCTGCCATAAAGGCTAATGAATAAACCAGCATATAACTGCAAATTTTCATTTTTACACTTAGATTTTTGTATGGAATAAACAAACAAGATATAACGTCTTAATTGGGGAGCTTTAGAGATGCTATTAGGCTTACTTTCTGACTGTTGGCTAGCTGTTTCCATGTTTCCTGTCTTTATGCTATCCTAAGCTAACCCTCTCCTGGCTGCAGCTTCATCTTTATGGTACAGACTGTGAAAGGGATTTAGATAGTTTCATCTCTCCAAGAAAGCGAATAAGTGTATTTCCCAACATGCTTATATGTAACATTTTCTCATACTTGATTGCTGTTAAATCTTCTTTTTATTTAGGTTGATTTTATGACTTATTTCATTTTTAAATCGTGTTATGGGCCTGAATCAATGTGAATCAGTCTACATTGCCTCTGAAGGATAGTTGTAGGCTACCATTTTACACCACCGCTCGTCTCTGCACCAATTCTTGGACAAGCGATCACAATTCAATCAGAATATTCAGGCATGTGGTGTCCACTACTATAACTTGGGAGGTTTCTATATCTGTGCTGTTATTTATGATTAAGTGTTTTATGAGGGGAGAGAGCAGTCACAAGTTTGTTTGCCTTTGGTGGAGAAACGTCTTGTGTCGTGGCTGTGGGTAGAAATAACAGAAGGCCTCTTAAGGGTTTTTGAATAGGACATGAGAAAAATTTGATAGCATAAAAGGTTTGTGGTTAGCTTAAAACTATTTTGAATCGTTAGTTATATCAATAATGAGGATAAATATAATGCCAAATATTCAGTATTTGTACAGAAATATACATATATAAATATATAATATATGCCTAATTTAAATGGAACTATTTTCCGCTCTTGACCATGTTTTTGTTGTTTAACATTCCTTTGTCAACATTATTTTATAAGATCTTCAGATAGCATGCAGGATAGTGAAAATGAATGTATTATTTAGTGTTTCATTGCTGCTCAGTATTACAGCATTCTACAGGTCAATTTGTGTTTGTAAAATTAATTTAAGCTGAATATATCATTTCTAGATTTATCTATAAATGAATTGTAAACTTTCTTTTCTAAATGCAAGGTTTTGAAATGGTTTCAACAATTTATATCATTTATATTATTTTCCTGCTTTATCAATGTGGTTCAGTATATTTTGCCTCTTCTAAGTACTGCTATCAATCATCTGTTGTAAATAATTATGCAAATTAAACTTTTTGAAGAAAACAGCATGGTTGAGAGAGAGCGCTTTCATTCTTCTGAGAGTTTGGCAATGGTTCGGTGATGCAGCTGTACCACA
Source organism: Micropterus dolomieu (assembly GCF_021292245.1). Taxonomy (NCBI): domain Eukaryota; kingdom Metazoa; phylum Chordata; class Actinopteri; order Centrarchiformes; family Centrarchidae; genus Micropterus; species Micropterus dolomieu. The sequence goes on from NC_060159.1 coordinate 19,962,023, forward strand.
AAGCAGACAAGTCATGTGGGATTTTATCTCAAAAGCAGGGTTATTTATGTGGAATTACTAAACCCCAAATTAAGTGCTGTTTATCCTCTATGCACGTCTGTGTTATAATACATGGAAAAACACTTGCTCAGGGGCAAACGAAGTGAAGCTTCTTATAATATTCACTCTCAGTTACAACTGTGAGTATTACATAAATTAAGTTATCTATTAGTTAAAGAGGTCATATTATGCTTTTTGGCTTTTCCCTCTCCTTTAATGAGTTATACACCTTTTTGTGCATGTAATAGGTTTGCAAAGTGAAAAAGCCCAAAGTCCAGCAGAAAGGGAGTTCACATCTAACACAGAAAACACTGCTCTGAACTGCTTGAAAACAGCTTGTTTGCAGTCCAGCCATTTCCCTTTCATCCCTGTGACAACACAGCAAAATGCGCGTCATAATGCTCGCCTATCAGCTACTCCGACACCCTCAAAAACACCAGTGGAAAAACACTCTGAGGTGCAGCACACAGTCACAAGATGTCCGTGCCTCTCCTCTCCCTTCCAAACACTAGCTACCCTCCAGGCAGTCAATGGACATAAAGTTGTTACTGTGATGTAGAGACAGAGCTCAGTTAAAACTTAATGGATGAAAGATACATTTGTTACAGATTTTGAACCTGAAAATTAGCATAATATGACCACTTTAATATTGAAGTAGTTGGAGCATTTAGTAAGTGAAAACTTGTATATATGATGTCCCTCTGGACTGCTTAGTGTCCCTTCTTCAGTTTCAGAGGTCTTGGTATTGTGCATGCTGGCTCACTGTAGTGGCTTACTAGGAGACTTCACTAGAATGGTGACATCGTTAATGTTATTTGTAACACCTGTGCGTGCCACCTGAGACCCAGCCTGTGGCGAAAAGTGCAGAGGCACCGAATATATGTTTACATGTAGTGTTTTATCTAATAAACATGAACTACACTGCAAAAACAAAACAGAATGTTAGAAGGAAAATAATAAGTAAACACAAACACAGTTCATGAAGAGATCCTCTCTGAGGAGTCTGATGTGGACCTTCTTAAAGCGCTTGAGGAACACTGGGAACAGGTATTCCCAGTTGTGCTGGCGTAACAGCTCTGCCCACCAGTTACCTTTCATGGCAAATATTTTGTGTACTAGCATGAAAAGCACAGGTGTGATTAATGACACTAATGATTTACATGTCATATTGGTTATGCCAGTTACAATGACACTGGTGAAGGACACTTCAGTGGAACTTTAGCCATTGTTAATTTTATTGGTTGCACCTGTGTTTTCCTGCTATGACAAGCAGCGATGTCTGCTGCAAAAGTAGAACAACAAGTTGTTGTGCTCAAGCAGACCAGAGGGGAAGGCTGTCCCAACTACTAAACAGATGGCACTTCAATTCACAGGATTATTGCCACAGCTACTGACTTTATTTGATTTTTGTTTTTTACTTTCCGCAGTTGAAAGGTGCTATTGAGGACTTAAAACGTCATGACACAACAAGTCTCAGTGCTAGAATGCCTTCAACATACAGGTGCGGGGGCCTGTACACCCAACCAGGTGTTTTCGACTTTGTCTGCCTAATTAGATTGAGGTTGAGCTGACAATTATGTGATGTCATCAAACTGTATGAACTAATAAGCGCAAAGCTGCGGTCGAATAGTCAAACAGAGAATTTTGCTAAACACTTTTTCAACCACGGTGCTAAGAGAATCTGACTGCACTTACACTTGCTTTTTTTATAACGCACACAAGATAAGTAGCCTACAGTGATAAACTATGCTGTCCAATTCAAGTAAGGTATCCTTTCTATACTAAATCACACCTCCTAAGAAAGGATGTTTTTAGTTTATACACAGGGTAAATTTGATTACCCATATGAAGTAACAACAAAATAGATGTTGTTGAAAATAAAAAAGTTAGTATAATAACATAAAAGAAATACATGAGCAGAGAATCTTGAGCCATTCATATGATAATCAAATAAAAATAAATAATGAGCAAGGGGCTAGAGTAAATCATATTCAGACATAAATATACAGAGATTCCTGGCATGGGCACCATTTTTTTTATAAATTTATTAAGTAGAGAAAATGTATTTTTTGTGCATTACACAATGATGGGGATTTAGAAAAATAACATTTATGTATATAGTTTTTTGTTATGATAATAACAACTACTAGATTAACTGCAACCTCAATATGCTTGTTATTCACTGAGCATGGAAGTGAAACAATATTACATTACTTATTGCATTAGTTATCAAAATGAGATCACATAGAATAGGCTACGTGTGTGAGAGTTCAGAGATAGAGTAGTTTTTGGGAACTATTTTCCCCTCAGAGTCAGAAACTAATAAATGCCTTAGGACAGACCTTTTTTTAAACTATTTGGTGTAGTCAGAAGTTATGCAAACAGCAATTTTAGGCTATTTTGGTTCAAATGTTGAGGATCAAATGATATACCCATGATCCCATAGGCATCCAGGAATTGAGCGAAAATAACCAAGTAAACTAAAGATGCTGTGGGGGGGTGCTGTTTCCCAAGCTTTGTCTGAGGGGAGGCCCACAGTGTCAGAATTTGAAAAGCCCGGGTGTAAGGGTAATAGTGTGAATATCATTAATAGTCCAGAACACTTTGGTTGAAGATATCAGAAACTACTTCATCCAATATCTGTCTTTTTTTAACTTAGCATCCTCTTAATTGTAAGCTAACAACAGGACACACCCACCAGTTTTAATTAAAGAAGTGGTCTTTATTACAGCAAAGAAGCCAAACATTACAGACAAGAATAATTATGAACCATGAATATCAATTCTATAATCAGACTGGCCTCTCATCCAGATCCCTGCTTCATTCACTACTCTTTAGGGTAGCCATTACTTCAGATTTATGAAGGAGGAATTATGGGCATTTTACCAGGATTTGCTCCTTAGTGTTCCCTTAATGTGTCTAGGTAACATTCTTAACACCCTTATCATTGACTGCTTCATCTTTCTCTCTTTGCATGCCATAGAGATGGCCTACAGTTTTGTCCAACTGGTAAACACCATCATCAACGAAGATATACAGCTGTATTATCATAGCGTTACGGCCTCTGAATTTTCTCTCCCGTCTTAGGGTCAGACCAGAAATCCAGAGAAAAAAAAAGAAACTTAATTTTCCACCAACAGAATACAGTTCTGTATTCAGTGGAAACTATAATGCTTTTTAAACAACATCTGTCAAAATTTGAAGCCGAATCCCCCAGGAGTACAATCTCTGACTTTGTTTTTTTATCTACAACAGAACTAATGTTCTGACATTGCATCCATCATCTGAATCTCTACAATAGAGCCTTTTAGAGTACTCATGATAGTCTATTTACAATAACATCCTTAATGGTAGACCTGGGCTACTATTTTTTATTTTATTTACATTAAAGTTGTTTTAATTTTTTTCTGAATCAGTTTGTGCACAACAGAAACACATCTGATGTTCGGCAAGCCTGTAAAGCCTCACAAAGAATTCATGAAGCATTCTGATTAATAAAACATGTTGAATCATGGACCAAAAGGTATTCAAACCTTTGATCGTCCATGAGAACGCATTCAGTAAAGATTTGCGGTCAAAGATGCTGTTAAAATGCAAGGAAATTCAAATGATTAGGCACATTAAATGTTTTTTGTTTCACAGTCCTGCGTGTTTCACTCACTAAGCCCGTTTGCATCACTGAGTCCGTGCGTATTCTGGGATAATGGTGAGCAGGATGAAGATAAACAGCTTATCCCAACTAAGACGTTAAGAGGGATAGGAGCTATTATCCAAAATACTCTGTGCATAAAAATGCACTGATGTTCTACTGACCACAAACAGAGCAATGGGGCTTTTACACAAATAAACCACAGTAACATCACAGAGAGTTTCATTAAGTGAAAACAAGACAATACTACTGAATTCCACCTAAATACTGAAAAACTACATCTAATGCTTTAATATACAGCTTCTATCAGGGGTTCTTAAACTTTTCTTCATGGATCCAAATTGAGCAGATGGAGCCTCTTACCTCTGGACCCACTGTGGGCTCATTAGGTCATACTACTTCTCTCAGTACTCCAGAGGAAAGAGACTTGCAGCCCATTCTGTGTCCCGACCCCTGAGTTTAAGAAACGCTGGTGGTAGAGTAAACGTGGAATGAAGAATGATTGTTCTTACAAGCAATGCAAGTAAACAAACAATAAATACAAACAATGTGCTTTATCCATATAGACATATTTACACAAAGTCTTTGGCTTATGAATAAACATCAGCTACAAAATAATAATAAAAACAAACAAACAAAAAAGTGTTGGCCACCAGTGCACAAAACAAATGAGGCCTGGGGTCAGTTCACTTCCAATTCCATTCAAGCCATAAATGAAAACCGTCACCTGTTCATTGAAGAGGATCTACTCTCAGCCTTTTCTAAGAGTAAATGAGCCAAATCTCTATTCATATTTGAGTTTTGAGATAAAATATCCCATTTGTGTATTGGCAGAATTGAAAGTGCATTGGGCCCAGCCCTGAAACAAACACGATTATGCTAATGTAACATGGTTGAACAAAATCTCAAGTGTTAAATTTTTTTTCTTTTACAATTTGGGGTACAAAGGACACTTCAAAATTTTTGTCCGGTAAATCAGTAAATGCCGCAACAAAAGCAGTCGGAAAGAAACTACTCTGCAGCTGATAATGGCTGCAGAAAACATAAACAATTACATGTATCACTTTTCTTTCAACGTATACATTTGAGTGATAATCCTACACATTTTTCAAGTTGACACTTCATGATATCATAAAAAAAAAAAAATCTAAAAGCTTAATACTCCCTGTGTAAACTTTCTGTTTTTGTTTCATTGTCAGTCTTTCTTTAATGGTGCTTTGTCTAATTGGCAAACTTATATTTTAATTTCTGTTTATGTATTCTGTTGTCTGACAATCCACCAATATAAAATGGGTTCAAAGGGGCAATTAAGCACTTAACTGACTGAAATGACCAGAAAAGTAACATGAAGATGCTGCTGATGTATGAAGTAGAAAACAGAAGCTTTCACAGAGTTTGGCCAGGCTGTAACTTTAAGTAACTTGTTTTTGTACAAAAGTACTGGCTCAAATATTCAAACATCACCATGATGAGATACCCAACCAACACTGTTAAGTTACTCAGAAATTAGCATGAGAGCAGGAATGTGGGGCCACTGAAAACTTGCAGTTATTCGAAAGCTGTGTTTGCCGCTTGCAAGGGAGGAGGGAGACATCTACAGTGCACACTGAGTACTGCAGATGAAAAGTCCATGGGAGGGGAGGGGAAGGGTGGGGGCGAGGGGTTGTGGTGAGACATTAAACATTTAAATGGGGTCCAAAACATACAGGGGCCCGCTGGCACTCAAAAAGCTGTACAATAAGCGTAAAGGAGTATAAGGAGCAACATCTCTCCCTCTGTTGCACTCCCAGCAGCTCCTTCTGTTAAAAGTCTGAACTCTTCCCTTTGTTTGGATGCTTTACAACACTGTGCAAGGAGCCAATTTCACTTGTGCCATTTGTACTGACGCAAAATGGGTGCTACAGGACGGCCACCACAGAGGGGAGTCGGGACCAGGCGAAAAGCAAAAGGATCAAACACACGGGAAGTGAAAAGATGTTCACCTCCTCCTCTTCTCTCCTTTGTTTAGGAGGACTCGATGAACTCCAGTGACAGGTCGTAGCAGAACCGATACTGTTCCTGTAGACAGACAAAAAGAAGCGTAAACTGAAATTAATATGTGGGTGGTGACATTTTGGCTTTACTTTGCAAATATCGCCACAAATCAGAGCAGATGAATAATAAATTCTTTCTTTTCTGTTTTAACTAGAGCCATTTTCATTCATAATCATGTAAAACAACTTTCATACATCACTTTATACTTAATTATGAAGTTTCAAATAAAATATGAATATTTAATTAAATATTGTTTATAGGATTTTAAATGGCAGTGCTCCTATCTACTTTTATAATTATTTTAAGAATGTGGGGGATGTCAACAGCCATAACATCAGAGCCAGTGTTGCAGGCTTGTGCAATAGAGAGGAATAAACTACCTTTTTTAATTAAGAGTCAAATCCTCCACTCTTTAAAGCAAGGACTAAACAATGGCTGCTAGATAGTACTCCCTCATAGAATGTGGAGATAATAAACTTCAACTTCATCTTGTTTCACAGCTTTTTGTACTTATAATATACAGTATATCTTAATGTCCGACATTCAATGCCAGTCTCCTTCTATATAACGACTGGTGGAAACATGTTTATATATATACTTTAAATGTTGTCAATAAACCAAACCAAACTTTTAGGTTCTCATCTCTCTCTGTTACTCTCACTCTCTTTGTCTCCCGTTCTCGCTAACTCACCGGAGTATCCACCATGTTGGGTTTGCTGTTCCTCAAGGTCTTTACGGCGTGAAAGACATCAACCACACTCTGTCTCTTGGCCATCTCGCACACGATGCTGCTGGCACAGAAAACTCCGCTACGCCCACCTCCATTTCTGTAAAAATCCGGACAATGATACAGAAATATGTGAGAAAATTCACAATTTAATATTTCTTTGTAGTTTTGTCACCTCTCACAGTGTTGATGGCACTGATTTTGGAACAATTCATCCTACTTGTCTGTAAAATGTGTGCGTCATCAGATAAAAAAGACCTTCTGGTAAAAGTTAAGTGTCACTCTGAGTGAGTTTCAGTGACACTTTTTATAATAATCCCCAAATGCTGCCAAGGTAAATGGTACTAACTACCATTCCTCAAGAGATATACTGTCAGTCCTTATTAGACCATTGCTAGATTCAGTCTAAACAAACATGTTAGGCACATTTGGCAACCTTTTTTATATTCTTTTCATCTTCACTTAATTTTTCCCACTTTCAGTCAACAGAATGCTCTTTTGTTGCTTACAAAGCTGCCGATTTTTTTTAACACACTCTTGCTAAATGGAAGAGGGAGATACAAATATGCATTTCTTATGTGTACTCACAGGCAGTGCACGATGGTTCTTCCCTCTCCTTCCTCTCCCTCGCGCTGCCACTGGTCGACCTGCAGGATAAGTTTGAGGAAGGAGCGTTTGGAGGCGGGGACTTCTCTATGTCCCGCCCACCCCAGGTACTGGAACTGACGAACCATCAGGTAGCCTTCCTGAGGCTGAGAGGTCAAACAACAAACACACACATTTAGAGGAATGGATTCTGTGAAACAAGAGTCTTGTCTTGACCCTCTGCCAAAAAAAATACGCAAAATGAATCGACTCACCCTGGTGAGGTTGCAGACTCTGAAGAGTCTACTGATAACATCACAATCCATTGAGCAGGACATACATTCCACCTGGACAGGACCATAACGCAACATGCCCTCCTCTGGCCAGTACTGGGGACAACCCTGGCAGGAAACAGTAACAGTATTTGGAAACATAACATAGAGAAATGCAAAATGTAAAGCTTTAAACACTCCTACTATTACCTCTATAGTAAGATTATATGATTTATGCCTATTTTAGGCATGCTTGAGCAAATGACAACTTTCTACTCATGTATATACTAAAGTTGTATTCTATTCTGTTCATATACGCTGACTTTGGTATGAAGTTGTTGTTGAGGCAAGACCGACATTTTAAGGCAATATTAGCCTTTTAATACAAATAGTGCTGGACGGGATTATCTTCTTCAGCATAATAAAAGGTTCCTCTCGGTTCACAGACTGGAGTTTAATTGGATTTTTATTTGATACAGCTGACCATAGAAATAATTCCAGTGTGGTGTGCAAGAGTTTATACCTCACAGCTTTAAGAATGGCTCAGTGTAAACATTAAAACATACAATCCAGTAAGAATTTTGTCAATAATAAAGGATGATACTTTCCAGACGACAATTATATATCAGACATGAGGGTTTGTTTTCCTCCCTTTATTGCTTATAATGCAAGTGTATTTGTGTCCATGTATACGGGTATGGAGTAGGTGTATGTTTACAGTATAATAAAGTTATTAAAAGTTACATCGCTGTATTGATGTTGTTGGATGAAAGCTTTATATCTCTAAAATATCATCCACACAGAAACAAAAAAGCAGCAACAGATCTTTGACATAATAAAAGGATTAAGATACTAAGGCAACAGAAACGTGAAGTACCTGAGCCAGGTCAATCTCATTCAGCATCACCAAACTGGTACATCCGTAGTCGTAAACCAGACGCCAAAAATCTTTGACAGTGTTAGGCAAAGGATGCTGGGTAACGATGAATGCAGCAGGCTGCCTGTAGCTCTGCAGGAAACAAACAAAAAGAAGGTCAGGTCTCTCGTACACACAGCGGTGTCATTTCGTCCACAAACATAAATTGTTTGTGGGGGGGGGTTTTGTCCAGCATAATGAAGCAGAATGTTTTGCTTTTTATATACATTCTTCATCTCTGCAGATCTGTTTTGTTCCCAAAATATCTTTATCCTTGTTTTGTATTACATCTTTCTTTCTTTCTTTCTCTCAAACATACGCACACATCAAAACACAAACAGCAGAGTGGGACAGCAAGCAACACAGGTGATGTTTGGTCACATGATCATGCAGGGGGCTTCATCAATTGTGACGGTGAGGAGAAGGCATTGCATGTACAAACACTAAAGCTACATCTAGATCTAATAGGGTCAGTTAACTTGATGTTCAATTTAAGTTCACATTACAAATGTCTCTAATGGCAAATTTGTCAGTCAGAAGATAAAAGAGAAAATCGCCAAAAAGACTTTCTTCTGACACAATGAACTGGCTGAACTGAAAGTGAACTGAGCCCAACTCACCCTACATGAAAATGCGCAGCCACGTGTGTGACATGGATATGAATGACTCTGGCGACTTGTAATGACGAGGAGGATCTAACGTGAGGACGGTCGGGGTCAGGTTTAGGGTTTAGGGAGTAAATGGCTTTGCTAAACATAAACCTGGAGGCAGAACGACACTGAAGCCATGAAACAAATCCAGTATTGGAGATTTGAAGTAAAATCCCGTTACCTGGAACTCTTCTGACAGCTTGGTTAGAGAGAGGCCAAAAGGTAAGTAACTAAACTTGAAAGGTAAACTTTAAAAATTGGACTGAATTCCATAAGTTTTATAGCACTTGCAGTATTTTTGTTGGAGAGAAGCCAGGTTTCTTTCCACACCATGCATGTATTACATTTTGCGTTTCAACCATTATCATAAACTCACATAATGTATCTACAGCCCACAGCCATATTATATTTTCATCTCTAATGTATAATGTCTATAAGAACAGACCTGCCAATAAACATTAAATTCTAATTATGTCTTACAATGACCAGATATCACAATCTTACCTTAAATGTCTACCTACTTAATGACTTTGTTTTTGAAGTCATAGTACATGGGCAAAAAGTTGAGACAATGTCAGCTGTTGCCAATATAAACAATGTCCTGCAACGATGAGGCTGTTAAAGATTGGGTGGTGGCCAGAGAAGCTAGTGGTCTTTTCAGAACCTGGATTTGTCTCTAGCCTTCTGCTGCTAAAACCACAAACACAGCATCACACAAACAGGGAGGGGAGTCTGTGTGTGTGTGTGTGTGAGAATGTGTGTGAGTGTTGTTGTATAAACATATGTGCATAAATATATGAATGTACATGTGTTTCTCTTTATTGTCATTTGTGTGAGTTTTTAAAAGTGTATCATTTTCAACAAATATGTGATTGCAGTTTGGGACAACAAACATTATATATTATTTATCTTTTTTTTTTTTTACTTTTTCACATTTAATGGTGTTAAAAGCAACACATCTGCTAGTCTAAAAGGCTATTTTCGCATCAAAAAAGAACACACGCGGTGTGAAATGTCCCAAACTACTCTAGCTTGACGTGTTGAAAATAACACAACCTTACTGTATAAGCATGTGCGCGTGTTATAGACTTACATCCATCAGAGCAGCATTGATGTAGTTGCTGCTTTCTCCGTCTATTGTAATGAGGAAGGGAAGGCATCTATCAGGAGGAAGGCCATCCATAAAGCGGTTCTTATCTTGGTTTCTAGGCAACAATGCAATACTGCAGTCTTCAGGCTGAGGCTGAGGAGTCACCGAGTTTAACGTCTGGACAAAGAGAGGGAAGTATAAGTTAGTGCATAAGCACAGTTTTATGTTGTTAACACTCTACTTTCCAGTGCAAAATTCAGGATGCAAAGGTGGATCCCATTAAGATGGAAATATATCCTGTGCTAAAAAAACAGGTGCCCATAACTAATGTTGCTGGTACGTTAACGATACCTGGTGGAGTTTTTGACCGCTAGTAGCACTATGGAGCACTGTTTTTACTTTGTATCATGGTTGTGCTGTTTGTCATGCTATTCCACTGATGCAACAGTTAGTGGCAGTAACGCACCAAAACATACAGAAAAGCGCCAGCAAAGGCAAAGATGAGGAAGATTGTTAGCAATTAAATGCAGGATTTAAAATGCTTAAAAAGTGTCTCTACAAATGCTATTTATGTAATTCAATGCATTCAACACATTTTGTCAGGCCTCAAAGGTACACACAGTGCATTTTGGTAATTATTGTTAAATGTAAACAGAAACTTTAAATTCAGTTGTACAGAAAAGTCTTTATTTAAACATACATGTTGTACTGATAACGTTGTTTTTAATTGCTTCTGACGGCTGCTTCTGGGTTGCAACTAAAGGATAAATTTTAGGGTTGAGAATTTGAGAAAGGCCAGGAGTAGATTGAGAAGCTGATCAATTTATCAACATATTGCTAAATCTACTGCTTAGATGCTGCATGAGTATACTAAGACATTTTGATATTTGTTTTGTGTTAATGCATTGTAAGTGATATGAATTCGCAGCATCTGTTCTTCTTGACGGAAAAAAAACTGTGAAGTTCCTACATTAACATCGTGAAAAGTGACATTTTAAGGGTTCAAGATCCAGATTACAGTTCGGTTTACCTGGAACTCGTCCTTCAGATGTGACGAGTTGGTCTGCGAGTCGATACGGATCAGCTCATAAAACGCAGCTTTGAACTCGCAGACTGGTATGGCTGTTTCTCCACATAGACAAGCCTCTAGTATGGCATCATGAATGAATATATACTGCTCCTGAAGACATATAATTCAAAACATGCACATCACCATATACATACACATCTTTCAATACTAGATAAAAACATTGGCAAACGGTAAAAGACACAACAACCTGTGACACGGATAACACACACAACTGTGATACAAACTGAAAGCGAGCACGCTGACTTTGTGAGTGAGGGATGACGGATGGGAGATGGCGCTACGAATAAGATGAGAAGATCATGACTGTCAAGTTTTGGTTTACCTGACTTCAGGAAATTGTATTTTTTTGATCTTTCAAGCAAATGACTGCAGCTTCAATTCAATGAACAGACACAGAGTGAATTGAAGGCTGCTTTGGTGAATAGATGTGAATGTACATTGTTATCTGATGGATGACATGACCGGCTGGATTGTAACAGATTTTATTTCTATAATTTTAAAAGACAGTATAGAAATTACTACAGTATGATAATGATTACAACATGGACAAAGAGTGTCCATGAAAGAATGTATGGAGCTTTCCATGGTTTGGGCTTTGAGTGTTGTGATTTCCTGTTTTGTTTTGGTAACCAATCCACTGGATGGCGCCAAAGTAATATTTTTTAAATCCATGGAAAAAAGTGTCTTTTATATATATTACATTAAATTATATGTTATTGTGTTTATATAGTGAGATGACATGTTGGTGAATGGGTCGATGTAATCACTTCAGCCTGCACCATGCTGATGGCTGAGTCTTACAGTGAGGGTTTATTCTTTATTGAGTATATTCTAAGATGTGGATGCAGATGGAGGATGGGTAATGCAGTCACCTCAGTCTGTACCATGTTGATCCTCCTGGAGCGAAGAGCCTTCACACAGTTGTAGATGTCGACCACTCCTTCTCTCTCCGCCATGTCCAACATGATGTCAATGACTATGAAACAGCCTGTACGCCCTGCTCCAGCACTGCAGAGAGAAACAGAATTGTTTTTTATGTCAAATGATTGACAAGACATTTTTTTAATTATTTGACTTACAGACGTAAGGGTTCATATTAATCATATGTGGTAGATTATATAAAGGTCTGCATGTATGTTTGTACCTGCAGTGGACCACAATTGGTCCAGCAGAAGGTGGATTGGAGATTTTAACTCTGCGGATGAAGGAAAGTAGTCCTGTGGCGTGATATGGAACTCCGTGATCAGGCCAGCCTGTGAAATGGAACTGCTTGACTTCTCGCACCTCGTTGAAACCACGCTGAGTAAAGACAAGACATGTTTAGGACTCATTATAGTACATGTCTAGTTCATATTTCATGTTCCCTCCATTGAATACGAGTCATACACAGAGTATGATTCAACTCGTTAGTTTAATCGGTAATTAGAATTACAAATGTAAATATTTTGAAATACTGTAAATTATGCTAAACACAAAATAAATGCAAAATGACAGACATTATGCAAATTTTAAGCTAAAAAAATATCACTCACCCTCTCCAGTGTAAATGTGCGAACCACATATTCAGCAAGAGGTTCGACCTCCACAAAAGTCACCTTGAAGTCTCCGTACACCTCGGCATCATCTGGCCAATACTTATAGCACTTAACCTGTGGAAAATTTTATTTTAAGATTAGTATTTCACCAAATATTGTATTATTGTGATAAAACATGTTCAAAGACCTTGATCAAGAGGCAGATATAGCTTCTTATCCAATATAAAAAATATAATGTAACCACTCAGCCGATCTACATTTTTACCATTAGCGTAAATTCAAATGACAACACCATTAAACAATAAAATGCTTGAATATCTTTCTAGCACACGTGTTACAGCTACTTCAAAGTGTTTCATAATTCTGATTCACAGTTTCTTTTGTCAAGGGCCCTGAATAAACTTTGCAAGGCAAAACGTAATTAAAAAACTAAAAATATACAATAAAAGTACCGAAGAGAGGAAAAAAAAAACTTACCCTTCCAACTTCCACCAGATTGGTCACCATGACGATGCAGGCTGACTGTTCCTGCCACACCATCCTCCAGAAGTCATACACTGTCTCATGAACAGGACCTTCACACAGATACGCAAAGACACATATTCAGTACTTTGTATGATTGCTTTGTGTAAAAAAAAAGTTATGAATTTGTACTGTAGGATGCATTTGACAGCCTTGCAGTCTCTTACCCTGAGTAGCAATGTAGTGACTTGGTCTCTGGTAGCCCTGAAAACATGACAACATAACACAACAACTCAATATGCATAAAAACGGTCTTTTAGCACAGTTGGAGACGTCCACAGTGCAATGTCACAACTGTCAAAACTAATCTGTTGGCTTGTACCTGTGACACTAAAAACAATGGAGATCTCTTCTCAAAGAAGTTTACAGTAAAGTTCACAGAAATATTTTGACATGTAATTGTCATTTTTGATGTTGACTTGCAATGCATTTTATGTGTATTCATAAAAAGTCTCATCAAGGTGATGGGATGTGGGAGAACTCTTTGTTTGTTTATTAAGCCCAAAGTAAGGCCCTACCAAAATCTATAGATGGCTACATTGATGCCTGTCACCTTTATGACAACTGTAAGGTGTAAAAAGCGGTGGCAAATTTACAGCACACAGTGGGATGTAAGGAAGACTGGCGGGAGGGCAAGATGGAGTGAAATCTTTCACGCAGCAGAGGCCTCAGCATTTCAAAATGTATGGACAACATGACTCGATGCATTTAATGGTGGCTGTGTGAATGGATGTACAGGCGAATAAGTGTAAAAGGTTGAGGGGCGTGAATGAAAGAATCCACAGCGATACTTACATCCCTGTACAGCCAAATCTATAGCCCAAGCCACAGGCAGAAAGAACGAGTGGAAGAAAGAAAGCACAACAATGTCAGTGAGTGTCAATCAGAAAAAGAAAAGTTGCATTCACATAATGGAAGTTTGAACAGGACATGCAGAAAAAAAACATGATCTGAAATTTAGGATTAGACTGAATAAGAAAGGACACTTCCTGATGTAATTTGACCACCTTACAGCCAAAGCACAGAGGTCTCCAGCAGAAAGCTGATTGATTACAATCTCATTTAACAAGCATTAAAGATATTTATTGCTGTTGACATTCAAGCTTTCTTTGTCTCTCTTCTAACTACAGCTGTACCAACAGAGATTAGCTGGATACACCAGGGAGTGTCCACTCTATTCATTCTAATTCTAGCTGAATGTGAGTGGTAGCATGCATGGGATCGTTTTAATGACAGTTAATGATAATATAGAAAATGCTATAAGCAGTATTAGCGTTTAAAAAAAGCACAATGTGTGAGACTAACATGCAGGTGATTGCTGTAAAGGTGACAGAAAAGTGAAAAGGTGAAGATGGAAAAAGATGGATGTGTATTTAGATTGTGTTATTGAGTGAAAGTACAGACAAACAACTGAGCAAAAATTAAAGGCATTTAAATAAAATGGATGACTGGAAGGATGGGCCAGTTAAAAGATAAATGCAATTAAGACTAGATGCACTGACTTAAAGGAAATACTCTTATTCACTTTCCTGCCTTGAGCTAGATGAGAAAATCGATGCCACTCATGTCTGTACAATAAATACGAAGCTAGCCCCAGCAGCCGGTTAGCTTAGCTTAGCATAAAAACTTGCAACAGGAGAAAACAGCTAGGCTGATTTTGTCTATCGGTAACAAAGTCTGCCTACCAGCACCTCCAAAGCTCACTAATTAACACGTATCTCATATGTTTAATCTGTATAAAAACTTCCTGAAGTCACTGCAGCTGCATAGTCATAATGCAGACATGAAGGTGGTAGAAAGTCAGATAATACAGAAATAACATCTCTCTTTGTATAGCTTGTAGCAATATATAAATAATGCTTGCATTCCCAGCAAGGCCTACTAAATCCAAATGATGACTAAATATCTATTGTTGTAACGCATACAGACTAAGTTGTAATTTAAACTGGCTGTATCAGGATACCATGGTATATTCAGAATGGACAGATACACGAATACATGGAGAAAGACAGCAGAACTGACACCTGAGAAAGACACATGTGCTGAATGTATGATGTGTTTTCGGGGTGGCTGGATGCGTATAATGGTTCGATGGATGACTGGTAGACGCAATAAAGGTATAGAGGCCTGACATACGAGCGAGGGAGTGTGGTTTCGTTGGTTTCGTTGGGAGCCAATAGTAGCATTCGATGCGTTTCCACTTACATCGATGTAGTTGGCGTTGATGTAGTCGGAGGAGGGGTCATCTTCAATGGGCTGGAGAATAACCCTTGAATGGTCATCTAAAGAAAGACATATTTGTATGTTTAGGGGGAACAATGTGGAGTTTATGGTTCCAAGGCTCTCTAAAGGCTTTAAGTTGATGGTCATAAAGTTTCATGGTATACTGTTGTCACTAGTTCATGCTATAACGATGTATACTTGAAAAACAGGTTCTCTTGGGGTTGTCTTGCCCTATGACCAGTAAGTTAGTTTATTGACATAAATATTTCAATACAAACATATGAAATAACTGTACATGAACAAATAAAAACATTTGGTCCAATTAAATTATATATACAAGCATTATATACAAGCGACAACACTTAAATACAATTACAAATGCTCGTGTCCCAACATTTTCAGGCAGCTATGCAACATAACTAAGACTCTCATGTCTCTGACAGTGGATTAAGATCATTTGAGTAAATTTTACTCTGATCTTGTGAGTCTAAGGACATAATCGTAGACAGGGAAGATACTCAGGTAAAGGCTGGAAGCTAAACGTGAGAGCGCTCTGTAACAGCCTCTTGCAAAGTCTCAACAGAGCCAAATCAGTACACATCTCTAAAAACCAAATGTATTGTAGGTATTTTTTCTCTATCTACCCCCGTATTTCCCATTGTTCCCATCGTATTTTCCTATCTGTTGTGAACATACATAAATAAAGCTTGTTTGCTTACATGCTATAATGTTCCCATAGCGGTTCTTGGTGCGGTTCTGCTCCTTCTTGGCCACGTCCCAGGAGGCCGACTGGCCCTCGAAGAAGCTCTGTATCACCAACAACAGACAAAACAATAGGGAAGAAAATTACACGTCATAGATTCTTTAAAATGACATTCCTGCTGGATAACTCTGAGCAGAAAGAAGTACTTGAATGATTTTTTTTGCTGTAGTGGCTTTATTCAATGGTTGCATGAGTGGTGGCATAATGCTTATTAGATACAAAAGAAAGGGGGACCATAAAAAACATTTGTAGCTCTTTGATTGTTTTGTCAATAAGGAGAAAAATACTCTCAAATTAAGAGGCAATTCAACCTTATTATTATTTTATCATTTTAATGTAAAGCCAAAACATCAAATAAAGTACCATTGATGTTTTATAAAAAAAACTTGTACAGTTGTCCTTTACATTTATAAAATGTGTGTACAATACATTTAAAGAGGTGGTATTATGCTTATTGGCTTTTTCTCTCTCCTTTATTGAGTTATATATCTTTTTTGTGCATGTAATAGGTTTGCAAAGTGAAAAAGCCCAAAGTCCACCCCAAAGGGAGTTCCCATCTCCCACAGAAAACACTGCTCTGAACTGCCTGAAAACAGCTCATTTGTAGTCCAGCCGCTTCCCTTTCATCCCTGTGACAACACAGGGAAGAAAGCTCGCCAAGCGGCTACTCCAACACGCCCTCAAAAACACTGGTGGAAAAACACTGAGCTCAAGCACACACCTCTCCTCTCCCTACCAAACACTAGCTACCCTCCAGATACTCAATGGACATAAAGTTGTTACTGTGATGTAGAGACAGAGCTCAGTTAAAACTTTATGGATGAAAGATACTTTTGTTGCAGATCAATAACTCACCACTCTGAAACTCCTCCTCCAGTCAAGATGGTCGGCAACATGTACAGCTGAAACAAAGCCATGTTTGCTTCTCACTGTCCCACCCTTCTCTGCTTCTGATTGGCTATTAGGCCTTAACTAGGAACTGTGCATGTGCAACTCTCAACAAAGATCATTTAGAGACAAGATGTATTACTCCATAGTTAAAATGAAGCCTTCAACAAAGGGTGAAAAGAGGAGCTGCAGCAATGTGCAGTATGACAAAAAAAAGTGTGAAAATTAAACCATGGAAACCTGTTCTGGTACAAGATTTTGAACCTGAAAATGAGCATAATACCACATCTTTAAGATAACTTAATAAGTCAACTCTTCCAAAATAGGATCATAATAAATAAATATCCATGTCAGGGTTATATGTAAGGTAATAACATTTGTATCACTAGTTCTAAAAACATGAACATGACCACTTCTACAAGTAATACATACACTGCCACTTTTGTTACTGTAACCAACCAGGGTACTAATACTACTGTTATTGCTACTAGTACTACTAATAAAAGCACTGCTAATAATAATCTTACTTCATATTCCTCCTTAAAGCCGTAGCTGTCAGATGTTTTCATTAGGTTGATGTGCTGCAGAAGGTCGGCCACTCTGATGGCAGGGTGGAGCTGTCCTGTCTGATAAGGAGATTCAGTTCCTTCGCAGTGATATCGAGGAACATCCAGAAGCCTGCTGTTCTCTGCTGCAGAGGCGCTGTGGTTCTCATCTACAAGAAGAGAAGAAAGTACGGGTCAATTCAATTGCAAATTAGCCAAAGTTGCATTGCATGTATCAAGTGTTTTCACTAAAGGGGCCATCCACTGTAAAAACATAAAACTGAATTTTTTTTTTTTTTTATCTGGTCGGAAGGATGAATCAGGCAGTATAAAACAAATTCCAGGGATTTGTAAGTTACAGTAGGAAGTGTAAACTAATGTACATTCACTTATTACTGGCTTGAAGAGAAAATATTACTTTTACCTATATAAGATTTCCAAAACAATAATTTGTGTTTTCCCAAAACCAGTACTACATGCTGGCTTTAAACTATTACCATAAATTTTCTTTTGCATTTTCTTCAAACCAAAAATACCATTGGTTACTTTTTCTTTGTCTATACTCACCTGTGATTGGAACTAAGTGTCAAAGCAGCAGAAAAAGAAAAGAGTATAAAGGTTTAGTCAAACGGCAGGATTAGAAGTTTTGTTAGTAACATGAACTATAGGTTACTTTGACAACTGTGGTCGATCTCCAAGGACCTCAAAGGTTTATACATAACGGATGAGACAAAGAAAGAGCAGATGATCTCACAAAACAATGGAGCATGACCACAAAATGAAGACAACAAATATATCATATGTGTTGAACATGATGTGAACTTTGCCACTTTACTAAAACATCACCTATAGCAACAAAAAAGACACAGCTCTACTGCAATGCCCTCTAGTGGTATCATCTGCTGCTATTTACAACTCCATTACTTTCTTCAGTAACTGCTGCTTCATGTATATTTCATGGTGCTATTCCAAGCTTTCTACACTTTCCATATGTATCGGTTTTATTTAATATTTACCAAATTCACCACATGAACATATTTCAACACACTGATACACCTATTATACAATTTGAGAATTAAACAATCCATCTAAATCACAGATGAGCAATCACCTGCTATGTATATAGTGCAGATAGGCTGCAACTTGAATTATTACTACTCACATAGTGAGGACAACATTTATGATATAATAACTAAATCTGCATTTTGGAAGCTTGTACATTAAAAAAGTATTTCAGTTGCACGTAATTATGCGATCAAATTGCTGCAGAAGTTCCAGGTGAATGTTTCTGTGCTGTGGGGGATAATGTGAGTTGGCAGTAGTAATGCACAGACTGACAGGTTGTATAATAGAGTAGCTTGGGGCTGCAACACAACCGACTGATTTCATCTTCACTACTGTTTATTAACTGACACTGTTTATTTCATCCAACTGATGCTTTTTTCTGCTCCGAGGAAATGTTAGCTCATTACTGATAGTTAAAGGTTTGTAAAGCCCCTCGTCAGGCCAATTAACAGTAAACTTGACCCGACACAGCCTCTTAATTTGCTACTTCCTGTTACTTCTTCCAGCTCTGTGATGTGATTGGCCAAGACAGATTGTAACTGCAGCCTTCACTCCAGATTAGAGGCAATGGAACAGTTAATTAACACAGTTTGGTGGCATTGTGTAGCCCTTAAGGGTATGTTAGAACTCATGCAGCAGTGTCAACACTATACTAAACTAAAGATAAACACATTGCAGTGCAACGCTGGAGCTGCAGTACCATCCAACTTGGCAAACACTACAGCTTTCACGATTCAGACTGGGGTATCGGCAACAAAACAAGCCTACACGGGAAAAACATGGGTGGTAGATACTCAAGTGACTCTGAGATCCAGCACATAGGAAAACTTCCACTGAACACTCATGGCTGTAGGCACTAAGTTTTTCACTGTCACTTGATGTCACATATTTATTCTGCAGTCATTTTGCAGTCTCAATGTGACAAATTATCTTCCTCCTTTCAAGCATCAGTTTCTGTCATTTTTGGGACAGGAAATGGCACACCTTAAAACAACTCCAAACTGTAGAAATAATGAGGTCTCTAGGGGAGAATGATGCTAATTACTGTGAATATCAATAACTCTCAATAGGAAACAGAAACCGTGGCTGGGATTGGCTGAGTGAGTGACTGAACTTAGGGAAAACAGTATAGTACAACAGATGAAGTGCTTGGCTTTTGGAGTTTTTAGTACCGGCCATGTTTTACACTGATAGTTGGCACTAGGTGGCAAAAAAAAAATTTGCTGTCCTCTATTCTAATCCATTACACATCTTTAGATTGCCTTTGAACCTAACCAACATCTATTGTATTTTTGTTGTATTTCTCTCAAATTTTGTTAATTTCAGTTCATTGCTCGTTGAATGTATGGGTTCCTATCTGTGGTAATACTAGAGACCTTTGTTACACATCTAGCACTTCTAAAATGTAGAGACAACATCGTGGTACCGGAACTTCAATCAAGCCAAACTATCCTCCCACCCAAACATACAGTACATGGCAGAAGCCAAAGTACATAACACTGCAGGATGCAATGAGAACTTTGACTATGTCAGATATTTCAACACAAATTTGGGACCTATGTAATGATGCACGACATCCAAGACGAGGCTACAAGCAGAGGGGCTTTGAGAAGATGAGGGGTGATCGATAAAGGGAGCTGGTGGTAAATATATATCCAACCATGCCAGAAGTCTCACCTAGCACAGCAGTGGGAACCAGAGGATCGTTGGGCACTGCAGGAGGAAACACGGTGAGGAAAATTTCTAAATGTCAGTGTTATTCAAACATAGATGAAGACTAATAGAGAGCAGTGAGCATCAGGAAAATTCAAATGCTCAAGGGAAGCTGTGTATAGCTACCCTTTCTTGTAAAACTGATAAGGCTGGTCGATTATTCAGTTATTTCTACAGCTGAACAATTAAGAAATCAGATCAGACAATTAAAGATGCCACTTCAGACACTCAGAAAGTGTGGACATATTTCACAATTTTTTTTTACATTTTATAAACAAAATGATTAACCAAAAACGGGAGATTAATCAATAATAAAAATAATCATTTATTGCAACTCTAGTTGTTACTGCAAATAAATGTTGCAACCTTGCAATTGTAAAATTCAACTCCCCTCAGTGAGAAGAGAAGAAAGATGAAAATATGTGGATGTGTGTGTGAAAAGGATAAAGTTCAGTTATTGACAGGGTTTTGTGTTTTAAAGATAGTTCATGGTTAATACTGCTGTTTAGGGTTAAACATAAGTTTAATTATGAACCTACATCTGTTGTTGTAGTTGTGAGAGTCCATGAAAGTCACAGCCATAGGATCCTCTGCATGCAGAGTGCTCTGGTCAGCATAGCTGCGATCCATGGCATTCACCATGTGAGTCATTTCCTGCCGCGTTGTTCCGATGGCGTCTTTACGTTTTTTAGCCAGTTTCCTGTCAGGGGCAGAGACAGACACAGTCAGGCACCTTATCAACAAATACACAAGCATCAGCTAGCCTGCAGACCACCACCTTGTAAGGAATAGTGTCAATTTTTTAAGTATGAGTATGATTTTGTATGAAGAAGGTGGTATCAGGTCTTTTTTGCCACACAGCTGGGGGCTACAGGCTGCTGATTCAAGATGCAGAGTGTAGAACCAGTGAGAAAAGAAGATAGGTGTGGAGAAGAGAAAAAGAAAGGAGGGAAAGAGGATAGAACAGGCAAGGGAGGTGGAGGAAAGGCTTGTATGTAACAGGCTCAGCTATAGGAGCAGATAGGAAATAGCATTTAATCCAGACCAGGGAAAATGACCTATAACCTACAAATAGCAAAGGGAAAACCTGTTATCAATCATAGATGGGCTGTCAGATGAAAACTTTTTTTATATTCTCACTTTCATCATTATGAGAAATGAAATACAATTTAAGAAAAATGACCAAAGTATTATTAAATATTTGGTTTTCATCCAACAGCAAAGATAGGAAAAATCCCATTAAAACAACAGTAAGGGAATGACTTATGATCTATAGAAGCTCAGGGAAAACCATTTACCGACCAAAGTACCATAGTTATCATCAGTATGAGTAGTAGGCCTTGAAGTCATTTCATATATGTCACTCCAGAATTATGATGACTGGTATACAGAAAGATACATTTTAGAGATACCTGATCTTAATTTTTAATCTCCTATTTTTCTTCACAGGCTGTTGTTTTATAGTGGAATTAAATGGTATTGCCTTTTTTTGTTGCAAGCAACAGAAACCTTTATTTATCATAAGACTGATGCCAGGTGAAGAAAAATAACAGTTTAAAATCTAAACATCAAGGTCTCCTTTTCAGGTTTAACTCTCTGTTTGCAATCCATAAAATCCCGGGACAAATAACTGCAGGGGGCTTAATACTTCGAGCATGACAGAGCATGCAGGAACACTTTGTACTCAGAGCCATAGATGTGCATCAGTTAGGATAACATCTGTATAGGTCAACAAACATTTACCTGCTTTTTTGAGTTAGTTCATCATATATAGAGCAGTTTGATTGCCAACATTATGTGAATAATATTCTCTCAGAGGTTTGATGAAATACAAAAAGAAATACATTTTTTAATGTTGCATAACTGATACAACGTACGGCTCTGACTAGTTCCCAGTTAACGGGCAGAAAGCATGCTGTGTTTTTTTGTATATTTTACCTGTTGACCCTAAAATACACCAACTCCAACTCCACCACACATAATACACACACACACACACTCACACACTCCGTAGGAACATTGATTTAACTTCTGACCAGGTGTAGCAGTTTGTGCGATTGTTTGTGAGTGTATAATAGATTGTCTAACAGAAAACATGAAAATAGAAGACAAGGCAATATATATGTATATTATAAACCACCAAATGCTGTGTACTTGTACTGTACGAGAGAAAAAGAAGGATGTGGATCTGACCAGAACTAGAATGGATCTCTATTTGAGTTTTATTAATTTTTTATTAATTTTTAAGGCTTGAATTTTAACGGTAAAATTCTAGCTCAACATGTGTTCATAAGATCTACTGTAATATCTTTTAAGAGTGGTTTGGTAAAATATGCCATGACATGAATTTATAAATGTGAAACATGGTTAAAAAGATTAAATGGTCTGTATGAGGACAAAAAGAGAAACTGTAGACAGTGAATGCTGTTTATGAAAAATGTCTTTGAACCGATGCTGAATTATCTTTTCATTAGTGTCTTGGAAAACTGCTACTTCCTGGTAAACAGAGAATGGTGGTGACCTCGTGCTAAAGTAGTGAAAAGTGTCCCATCTGCCCATCTTATTAAACCAAAATAACTTCTCTATCCATAACTAATAACACCTTGGTTTACACTTATGATTGATCTGTAACTGTATATATGTAAATATATATTTATTTATCTATGATTTTGTTACTGATAAATAAAACTTTTTAAGGGAAGTGATTAGGGATCCATTTTGGTCACAGCCAGTGAGAGACAATAAGAGACAGAGTAGAGAAGGGAGAACCCACAACACAAGAGAACCCACCAAGAACTACCAAAATCAGACCCATGTGCTCCAAACAGGAAGCTGACTTGTTTTGTGACGGGAACTAGGAAAGAGACACTGAGCATGTGTAGCAGAGTTACCATGATACCTGTGACTTGATGGGCGGATGGATGATCACATGACTACATGCACACAAAGAGCTACAAGTCACAAGTGCAGCATTCTTTTTTCAAATAACACGCTTAGGCCTGTGTCGTCCCACTCTGGCCTGCTTTGTTGTGGTTTATGGCCAACTTTGGCCTTTATAAGCCTGCTTCAGAGCAACTTTGGAGCATGTAGAGGACACCACGGCTGAGGTCAATTCACTGTCACAGTCCCTTTAATAGAAGCTGACACTAAATTTGCTAATATTCAGCATTTATATTTTTAGACAGGAAACCATCAACATTATGTTGCTCTAAAAACACATTTTCAATATCTAGGGATTTAAATATGTTTATATAAATGGTTGGATGTAAGGAATTCACTAAAGACCTGACTGACTTGAAAGTGAATTGACCCTCACCCTGGCAAAGCGTCAATGAGGATGACTTTGGCTGGTTGGTCAGAGCTGAAAATGTGTTTTGTCTTGAAAAAAGTATACTGCATCTTTAAAAATAACAACAACTAGCCACTAATAAATCGCCCAATAAGATAACAGCAGCTGGGTGAGCTGATTGTTGATTGGTTGTTTACTTACAGGTAATAAGAGTATGAATAGTAGGTCCTCCTGGGGTTGTGAGCCAATCAGAAAGCAAAGAGTGAGACACAAGGGTCATGAATATGCAAATTAGGACAATACTGTCCTGTCCCAACCAGCAACAACAGAAACAGAAGAAAACACCTTTTGATTGCTACAACTTGAGGGTCATGCAAGGGGGTGTAATAATAATAATAATAATAAAATATGGGCACTATTTCTTTCAAAATGTAAAAAGTTTAATGCTAAATAAATACTTCAAAAAAAGCTAAGAGACTTATAAAGCTACTATTAAACTACCAACTAACTATAATTTTTACTACTACTAACATGCAGTCTGTCTTTCCTTTGTTTCTGGAAGTGTCTTATTTAAAAGATTCATGCACTATTTTTAAGCTGCATTTTCTATAACTGGACAGCCCTGATTAGAGGTGTTTAGGCCTGACCAGCCAATCACCATTCCTTTGTGCAAAGAATAGTAAACAATTTTTCAAAACTAATACAAAGCTATCCGATCTGTAACACGATGCAGCTCGCTTCCTGTAAAGCAAGCATGATGTCATTGCATGTCATCATGTCCCACCATTTTAAAGATGCAGTATTGTTCGAAGTTGTAAAGGTTCAATGACAATGATGATTGATCTCCCCAGAAACCTTTATGGAAAACTACTAAATGCTGTCAACAAAACCGTTTACTCATGAGAGTGACATAAAATCACAAATAATCATTGATAAACCAGTTTCCAAGAATGCTACTGCTAAGTCAGTTGTCACAGTCCAATTTAAAAATGCCAGAATGAACATTTATTTTCAGAGCGCAACACAAATGATGTCATAGTTAAAAATAAATATAAATTATAACTGAAACCAGATTTTTAGGACTCATTTTAAGTAGTTTAAATGCAATTTTGTATACCCGATGTTGGTTGCTACACAATATCATATGTTCTTGTACATAAATAAAAATTTAACAAGTATATACCTAGAAACATACTTAGAATACTTGGAAATATTAATTGTTTCCACTAATAACAATCCTATTCAGCTGTTCATTTTGTGAATTGTAGTTAATATGTAGTTTCAACCTCTCAGAAATCAACCTAAATATAACATTTTAATATGATGTTTAGCTTTTCAGGAACACAGTCATCCTAGTACCTTAAATGCTTAGTGACTTAGTGCTAACACTCATTTCAAGTCAAATGCATGAGTGCAGTCATAGAGTTCAAAACAAAAACAGACAGTGAATTCAGTTCCTCCAGGCTGTGTGTGCAGTTACAGAGTCGTAAATAACAGTTGCCTCTGCATTATCTTTCAATTTGGACCAATTTTCTATTATCAAAGGGCCTGAAATCCTCAGGGGAGAGATGATGTTCAGTATAAGATCTTACAGTAATCAGGCCAGTGAGTGCAAACTAGAGCTCAAACACGGTCAAGTTTTTGGACGATAGTGAGTATATTTCAAACAATGCTGGGTATCAAAAAGATAGCAACGGCTTCTACATTAAATCTAATATTTCTACCCCTGCATTTAAGCTCATGTCCTTTGATAACCATTTACGATTACACTTTCACACTAAAGCTACAGCACAAACGCTGGATCACATGCATTCATTCAGAGAATTACAATAATAATATGGAGGTCAGGAGCTTCTCCGGTGACAAGAGTTCATTACTGACTGTAATTTAATGTCTCTAATTGTTTTTGATTTGCTGAGTGAGATCATGATTGGTTGTATTGAGAGACTGCCTGGTTACTCTCTAAAGCCTCTGGCAAGATGCAATACTTTAGTGTTCAGAGGAGATGATTAATGTTAAATTTCTTGTAATGTGGTCAATGAGCAAACAACGCTATTTATGTTGATACTTTCTATCATAATCGCAAAAGATGTGATTTGATGCACTTCTCATGAATGTATCTTCCCTGAATATGCAAATTAAAGTCCTAATTATTTTCTTTTTAATGAGGTACTCAGATACACCAGATTTTAATTGAAAGGTCACAGGAAGAATGACATGTTTAATTATTATACACATACACTCGTGTACATGACTTAAAAATGTGCATGCACATATGCACACACAAACCCGGAGACATAATTGAACCTCATGTAACCTTACAGTTACTCAGAAATTTGATGAATAGAGAGCGGGTCATGTGTAAGACAAAAACTCGTTAGTGTTAGGGTGGGGGACGAAATTAAAACACAAAGATGGTTGTAACAGCTTCATAGACTTTTGACATGGTTAGATAACACAGTTCAATTAAGCCACTGTGAACTGCCTTGCGGTGTGTCATAGTTAGACACAATAACAATATTCTGTGTATTATTTTACTTCAGTGTCTGATGATGTTCATATCCTACTAGAAAGGACGAGGAATATGGTAGTGTAATGCAACAACAACGCTAATTACTGTAGTGGTTTACTACATGATGTCATGATAATAAACCCGAAACAACATGTTTGTGGAGCACTATATATTAAATTACTTTTGGTGAGGCAAAAACAACTTGTGATGCTTCATAGGCATACAGTAGCCATGCTAACCCATTACAGAAATAGGACAATAGCACAAGCTTACCAGGTGTCTGAAGGAAATGTTACAGACATATGTAAGGGTTATCTTCTCACTACTGCTTAAAAACTGCAGCTGCATTCTCATGTTGTAGCTGTGTGTAGCCACCACATGGTGGAGCCCTGACCCAAAGTAACACATCACAGGCTGAAACGTTATAGTGACACCAGGACCAACTGTGACTCTTCTCAAATGCTTTTCTAGAAGTGAAGTATGATGCACATATAGACAGACACAATAATATCATTATTTCAGTCTCTATGTTCACATTTTCTACAAAAGCCTTAATCATGCCTGTTAAGCAACTTTAAAGTATGAAATCTAGTACACAACATTACATTCAAGTATTTTCTAGTGTGAACCTAAGCAAATAAAGTGCATGGGGCAATGTGTGCTCTACAGAGGCTTAAAAAAAGATTAATTTTGTTGTCAACGCTTTCAACTTTAACTCCAACCAGCCACCCTTCACTTTCCAGCATTTAGCTTTTTCCTCAATCACCTTCTACATTATGCACAATGGACCGTCATCTATGTCTCCCCTTTATCTCTACAATACCATATTCTAGGTTTTTATTTTATATATATATATATATATAAGCTATTTCCCAAGCTTTGTCTGAGGGGAGACCCACAATCTCAGACTTTGAAAACCCCTGCACTAAATCACACAACTGTGAAGCAGACGTTTCTAATTTTGGAAAAGCCATATTTCTGAATATATCTCAGGAAAACATGCCTTCAGCCATTTGTTGCCTTAAAAACAGAACAAACTTCAGGAGCTGGTTCTGAAGGGAGATCAATGTTTATGGTGGATGGATGGAAGATGGTGTTACTACAGCAAATACTGGACCAACACACAACAAGAGAATGGATTTAGGTGCACATTTGTGTCTGTGTGTTCTTGCATCTGCATGCGTGTTGGTGTTGTTTTTCATATAGTATTTGCACTCTTCATGAAACTCTTCACTGAAGCCATTTTAGAGGACGTGGTTAGGCTGACTGTCACTCACCTCTTCTTCACCAATAGGATGGCTACCAACACCAGCAGTATAAAGACGAGAACACCGGCACTGATCCCAGCGATCTTCACCACCCGATCCGTCTGCTTGGCGGGGTCAGGGATGACTTCTGGCTCCTCTGTAGCACCTATAACATAATGACAATAAAACAACATCAGTACTGTGACCCTATATATATAAATAATTATTTACTAGAATACAACAGTAATTACTGATTCTTTTATAGTATTAGGAGTGAAATCATAAGAAAGAGCTTATTGCTGAAATATCTGGTTTATATGTTGATCAATAAGTGAAAATAAATTGTAATAAAGAAATACTAAAAAGGTAATGAGGTATCGCCTTTCGCCAAATGTCAGCTGGGATTGGCTCCAGCCCCCCGCAACCCTGTACACAGGATAAGCGGTTGACGATGGATGGATGGACGCAAAGTGAAAACCGTCACTAAAACTACCATACCCCTGGACCTAATTATTAAAATAAAAGTAAAATCTTCAGTGGAAAGCTGCTAACTGACATTAAAGGGACATCTCAGCAGGACTTCAAAATCTTAGGGAAACAATTGAATATAATTAATAAGGGATGTGAAAAGTAGTTTTTCCCCCCTTGAGCTAATGTTTGCTGGACAGCAGAAGTGAAGAAAAAAACCCAAGAACAAACGTCTTGACATGAAACATGAAATTTCAATCACCAAACTACTAAAACCTTTGCTACTACTAAAAGCAAGTTTGAGATTCCTTTTTGTACTGTTACAGTTTTCCACTGTTGTTGGAAAACTGTCGACCAATTAAAAAAGCTTTCAGCCATATGCAAAATACATGTGTATATTAGATTTATTTTAATTGACAGGCTACATTTCTCTAGCTTTCAATACAACTACTAAGATGCAGATTTTGTTTTTGTAAAATCAGAAAGTATTTCTTCAGCAGCAGGTTATGAAACTGAACAGTTGGAATTATCTTCAAGAGCTTTACCATCTGGGGTTTCCTACAGAGTGTGTTTTTATTTGTAAAAGAGCTGCATGATATTGTACAAAGAAAAGTGATGTTGTTTTCTAGGTACCCAAACCCTCAGTTTTTGAAACATCTTCTGGGACAGCAAACCAGTCAAATAAAATCAAACCCACCACCAGCCATGTAAACCTTGCAGGATCCCTGCATCTTCAGCGGTATAGACCTCCACGCTTCTAAAATGTTGCTCTCTTGCACTGACTATAAGCCTGTTACACAAGTAATAGAATTTTGGCACTATTTTGAAGTATTCACACAACCCTGTGTCACCTAAGGCTAAGTATGCCACCCAACAGCCTCAGGAATTGTGTTTGCTTTCTCTCAAGATGTCTCTATAAAATGCCCTTATATCAGGGAAGTGGTGAGTGTGATAAAGAAACATATTCTGATGTTCTTTAAAATAGGATGGTTTAATCATTCCTGTACTAAAGATCAGGTAAATATCAAGACTCTAAATATCCCTTGTCAAGCAAATTCAGACAACTGCCAACATAAATGTCATGGTAACTGCTCATTTATGATGCAAATACAGCCAGAAGTTTTGTTTGAGATGCTAATTTGACTCACAGATTAAAGTATTGAGATAAACAGTACAATCTTCATTAAAATGACTGCTATGTAATAACGAAGAGATTGCTTCTACCCACAACAGTCGATTCTATTGAACAGCTCTGAACATTTTAGAGTATGTGTTTTATAGTAGATATCTGGGCATAACATAGATATAGCTTTAGCAACACAAAAAAGAAACAAGACTCTACGGACCCTATAAGTCTATAGCCATGCTAGTGGCTCTTTCGCACAGCAGAGCTTTGAGGTAAAAATGCTAACGTCACAATGCTAAAATGTTGGCAATCACAAGTGACTAACATGCCACATGTTTACCATGTTCATCATCTTTATTTAGCATATTAGCATGCTTACATTTGCTATTTATCACAAATCACAAAGTACAGCTGCGGTTAAATGTAAGGGTTGTTGGTAAACCAATTGACTGACACTGCCACCTCTAGAGCCATGACGTTAGCATGGCTAAAACACTATTCATTAGAAATGAGTTAATTTAACTATTTTACATTTTCTTGTACACTGTAAAGATTAAATCCTGTGAAAAGACAGTAACTGAGAATCACTGGAAGCAATGCTTATCCCTGCCCTGTACCATCTGCAAGAGGAGTTTCATTTGAACTGAAAACACTCCGCTTACACAGATTTCAGCTTCTCATTCAGTTTGTTTTATCACCTGACGGTAAATGTACTGAACCAGTGAACTCGCTGCACAAGCACTACTCCTACTCAAAGCTGCAACCACACAAAAAAAACAAAAAATGATCACACATTGACTACAAATTCACAAATAAAGAAATGCTCAACTGAATGTCTTGCACTGTGTCTTTTCAGTGTATTTCAGATTATCCTTCATCATGCTCTCATTGGGAAATGCAATTTAACTGTAGCTGTCCAATGTTTATGCACCAATGTCACAGTACATCACTTTTAGTCAAACTAATTTCTGTTCCTGGTGACATCAGATAATTGTCTAACTCCCTGACTTCGTCTGTTTGGAATATAATTCCCAAATTAGGTTTCAGGCAGAGTGGACGCTGGAGAGGGGATTCAACCATGCTGATCATGGACAGAAAGTCAACAGAAAGAGAGCAGGCAGCTGTTTTCATGCTCCTGAGCTTAATGATCTGATCCCATAACACCAGAATAGTTCGTACTGCAACGTAAGAACATTATCATGCATTATGATAATCCAAATAATCCAACACAAAGATATATGCACAAAACTCAATATAATGCAATACATTTATCAAATAATAATCCACTTCTAATACCAAACATCAACAAGATAAACATAATCTCCCAATCTCTCTCTCTTTATCTCCCCCAATATTTGTGACTTTAACATATTATTTTGTTATAAAATGTTTCTGCCGCTGAAATCTTTGAAATGCCTCCATCTAGCCCCATCTAGTTATGTAACAATATTACACAGGACTCAGATTGACAGATGAAACATGAGCAGTGATGTATCAGCCAAATAAGTGGTTTGACAGGATAAGCTTGGCGTTATTCTATATCTTTCTTATTGTCAGCAAATTCCACGAAAAGACCGAACCCAACAATGTTTGTCTCAGTTCTGGCACTCAGCCGTAAGCCCTAACACTTACAGTAAATCTTTTACAAATATATTATTTTATTAAAGGCTAAATCATTTTCTAAAACAGCTGAGCACTCTAGTTTTTAGCAAACGTCACTCAAACAGGAGTAAACTGTGCATTTGTTGGGGACTATTTTCAGCTGCGGATTAATGCGCATTTAGTGCACATTTAGTATTTAGTATTTTCAACAGCACAACTGTGAATGTGGGAAAGACTAAAAATAAACCACAGTGCCCATCTTTATGGTAATACAGTAGCATATCATCCTGTGCATCAACAGTGCGATTCATTCATGTATTTTTAATAGTTTGTATGTGGCATAAAATAAACACTTAGTAGGTTCAATTCATTGTTGGTTTTAGTCTTTCCATGAGTGGATGTCTTATTGACACTATATTTATACAGTGTATTAAAAATACTCAGTATGAGTATTATTATTAAAACTTCTGATGTCCATAATGTTTCTAGGCATGGAGACAAATAAATACAATTTCCAAGATTTTGTATTAAGAAAAAAAATTAAAAAATATATATATATATAAATATATATTTGCTGCCGAATATATGACCTGAAGTTACTTATAGTTAGACTGATACAATGGGGAGAACAAAACCCCGATTTTGCAGGTTTTCCGACTTACAAAGCATGTAGAGGTCTGTAATTTTTATCATAGGTACACTTCAACTGTGAGAGATGGAATCTAAAACAAAAATCCAGAAAATCTCATTGTATGATTTTTAAATAATTAATTTGAATTTTATTGCACTGTATATTGGCCAATATTAAGCTTATTGCTGAAATATTTGGTTTATATGTTGATTAATAAGTGAAAATAAATTGTAATAAAGAAATACTAAAAAGGTAATGAGGTAACGCCTTTCGCCCGATGTCAGCTGGGATTGGCTGCAGCCCCCCGCAACCCTGTACACAGGATAAGCAGTTGACGATAGATTGATGGGTGGATGGTAATGAGGTAACTTAGAAACAGTGTCTCCATTACATTATTTGTCCACCACAGAGCAGTGACAAGTTTAATAAATTAAAAAAATTAAAGGCATCCACATATTTTTTTAATATTACAAGTTTGTAAAAATAAGATTGGCTGACATATAATTTTTGATGATTATTGAGGTATCAGCCTCAAAAATCCAGTTTGCGTCGTGCTGCTGTTACTTGTGCTGTTAACAAATTCTAGGTCAAATGTAGGTCAGATATTAAACAACCACCAATTTATTGTTTTATGTTAAACAAGGGTGACTCTATGACTCCAGATCATTTTGCATTTGTGCCTGTATGAAAATTTCCTCGTGACTTTTTGGTTAATTGCACAAATCAACACTGTAGTTACTTCTTTTTCTCCAATGACCAGGAATCAATGGGCAAAGGGTATCAAAACAAGACATAACAAAAAAAGAAAAACAATCTTTAAAAGGTTCTAAGTCTGACCTCATAATATTGGCAGTAGCTCTTAATGTCTGAAAAAATTATCCAGGTCAGTACACTCACAACTTACCCACACAGCCACAAACACACACAAAATACCCTGAGGCAGCAATGACAATACACAATACCCCAGATGACCTAATGGGACCACCATCACTTAATCCTCCCTCCTGGATGCACGGCTGAGTGCACACACACATGCAGAGGGCGGGAGAGAGCGAGCGAGGAAGGGACAGTCGTCTGACCTCTCTGTCCATTAGTGAGCCTTTCTGCCTTATTAAAAAAAACTAGAATAAGTCTTTCATCTTCACTCAGACCTCCTCAGGCTAGAAAGACAGTGTCATCTCTTTCCTTAACCAACTGTTCTAGTAACTACAAGCACCAGCAATTCTTGAAATGTGATGAAACTGGAAACACAAGAACTTTCCACAATTTTTGCTTATTTTAAGGTGAAAACATGACACCTTACAGGCATTTCACACCTTTGATCTATCACATGGAATCAGTTTCCTATGAGCTTACTGGCTTACACATCTTGGTCACATTGAACTCTGTGAACTAAAGCGAAAATAGGTGAATAAGTGAATCAAAGGAAGGGCCACACACTTTTATATTAACTGCAAATATCTCAACTTATACAATAATTTCAACTACTAAATTTTTCAACTTTTAGCCATTATTTTATTTCAATTTATCTATCGTTCTGTTTTATAGGGACACATACCACAGTATTTATCACCTAAAGAAGCTTACAGTGTCTGTGCCTAGATGAGTCATTATAAAAAAACACAACTTAAACAGCCATAATCATTAATTCATTATGGCTGTTTGTGCTGATGACTTTGTCACTTTTAGTGTGTAGTTTTATGATCCTTTAGCACTAGAAGGTCAAAGCAAGGACCATCTGTTGAGTACAGAAAGTGATTAAAACTACAGGACTAGGCTCGCAAGTACAACATTCAAATACTGAGATGCTGTGTTCACCACACCTTATTGGATGTTTTGTAAATATGACATTAACCTTCTATATTGTGGATATGTGGCAACACAAAAAAGATTTGACCATGGTATTTATATTAAAATTAAATGCTTATATTAACATGAATATAATCAACTTTTGAAAAAACATATCCTGTTTATTCTTTATTTATTGCTGTCTGTTCATGACTGCTGACTGTAGAGCTGAAAAGATTAGATGATTAATTGATTGGTCGGTTGGCAAAAAATATATCCTCTATCCACTATTTTGATAATTGATAATTGAATCCTGCTCCTCATTTGCTGTGTTTACCTGTTTTATTTTTGTAATTTGAATATGTTTGGGCTCTGTTGGAGAAAAGGAGCAATTTAAATATGTCAGCTCGAGCTGTGAAAAAATGCGCTGGGCATTTTAACAACAAAAAAATTAATCGATTAATCAAATAATGAGCTGATGAATGGATGATGAAAATGACTGTTATTTTCAGCACCAGTTGACTGTTCTTTGTCACACCAACATTAACCATTAACACTGCACAACACCTCTAGCATATCTAAAGAACAAGAAAATTAGGCCCCCGGCTGAAAATAACCATGATGCAGTTACAGCTTTAGTAAAAAAGTAGGCATATTCTATTTTGATTCATCTTTTCACCTCGGTTAGCCTTCTAGTTATGCATTAATAAATACTGAATAACAAAAACAAATTAATACTTCAATGTCCTAACTGCTTAAAGCGCAACGCTACCAACCACCTCAATTTCATTGAAAACATGTATTTTTCTATTTATCCCTTACTCTACACAGCTAAACTCTGATCCATCAGCAGCATTTAAAAAATCTTTCCTGAAAACAGTGTGTGTGCACTTTTGTGTGTTTCTGTGTATGTACTTATGTGTGGTTGCATGGGGATTAACTCCACACCATTTTAAACCAGTCTGATAATCTATTAACATATGGCTGCAAGTAAAAACATGACATTTAGACTGTGTGCACATACAGGGACTAAATGTGCACACAATCACATAACACGAAAGTCTTTTCTCTCTCACAACATGCACAACATTATATTGTCCCCACAAATACTCATAATCCAGGAACATACCCTTCTCCGCTGAACTTGAGCTCTCACATTGGAGTAAGGGACTGGCCAGATTGTAAACACAGTTATATTGTATCAAAACAATCTGTAATATCAGTCAACAGGAAATATAATAAAAGATCAGATTAACAACAATCATTAAGGGACGATAAGCCACTCAACAACAGAAGATAAGCAAAATCGACGAGACACAAAAATACATAAAATATAGTTACTGTCCTATCATTACGATATCCAAAAAATTATTCTGCAATTAGTTTTCTCAGCGGCCAAATTCTGGAAACGTTTCTAACCACCTGAGTTGCATCTGATTGTCCAGTTAATTTTTGACAGAAAGTGGTATCAACAGTGAGGTCTTACCTTTAGTAGCCAGCCTCAGACATTGTGTCTTAGTTTCCTGAAAAAAGAAAAGACAAAATTAGTCCACACACCCTATGCAAACTATAGCATCAACCAAAAGTAATTAGTGTGTCTCTTTAAATGTGTACAAACAGTATATTTACTCAGAGCAGCTGGCAGGTGAGAGTTGTAAGTTCACTGTGTGATTACTTTTCATAAATAAATATTTCTTTACCCTCTCTGTGCTGCTCACAGCTTGAAGGTAGATGTTATAGTTCTTTCTTGGAGCCAGTGGAGGATTCCAGAAACCCTGGGGGTTAAAATGAAAAGATTATCAACTTTATATGAGCCTAAATATACGTAGATTGTCAGCTACTGATTTCATTCTGCTAAAAACGAGTTTTGTCTTATTGGTTTCAATAATAATGACAGATTTTAATTCAATCAGATGGAAAGGTAGGACAAGACCATGAAAGAGATTATTTTGGTGCTGTTTTTTGTGCATATCGGGGATCCAGAAACTTTCTGCATAGACATGTACGGTATGTACATTTTCCCCATTTTCTCTTGAATTACTGCATTTGCTTAAATAAAAAAACTCTGGCACATTCATATAGCACATGATAAATGCGCCAGATTTCAATGAAGACCAGGATTCTGATTTAAACTGGACATTTCTAAACATTTGGACTTTTCAGCCTTGGTGGATGTACAGAGGATGTCAGAGGAGTGCTCTGTGGTGTGAATCCCAGGAAGGCGGCTGGCCCCAACGGCACACCAGTGATGGTTCTTAGGGACTGTGTAGACCAGCTGGCAGAGGTATTCACAAACATCTTTAACCTATCTCTATCTCCTAAATGCTTTAAATCTGCCACCATTGTCCCAGTACCCAAGAAAACACCTATCAGGAGCCTAAATGACTAAAGACAAATTGCTTTGTGAAGCTTGTCTTAAAACACATAAAATCCTCTCTCCCTCCCACTCTGGACCAACACCAATATGCTTACAGAGCAAATAGGTCAACAGAAGATGCCATCAACACTGCTCTTCACACAGCAGAACATCGCGTGTCATATGTGAGAATGCTCTGCGTTTAATACCATCATCCCCAGCAGAATGGTGTCGAAATTGGTGTCAGTCCGCACACATGCAGATGGATCATGGACTTCCTAACCAACCATCCACAGTCAGTCGGGATGGGGTCCTTTCACTCCCCGCTTCTGACACTCAGCATTGGAGTCCCCCAGGGATGCGTGCCGAATCCTCTGCTTAACACTCTATACACCTATGACTGCACACCAACCCACAACAATAACACCTTCATTAAATTTGCGGACGATACAACTATGGTGGGCCTCGTACAAAACAACGATGAGTCTGCCTGCAGGGATGAAGTCCAGAAACTGACTGCATGGTGCCACATTAACAACCTGGTACTCAACCCCTCCAAAACAAAAGAACGGATATTTGACTTTAGGAGGAAGGAAGAAGAATATGCTCCTCTATACATCAAAGGATATTTGGTCGAGCGAGTTAGCAACTTCAGATTCCTGGGTATACAAATCTCTGAGGACCTCAAATGGACTATTAACACTACCACGCTTGTGAAAAAGGCTCAGGAGTGCCTCTATTTTCTAAAGGCACTGAAGAAGGTGAACCTGTGTCAGAAGCTGCTGATTTCCATTTACAGAGGTTCTGTTGAACGTATCCTTTCTCACAACATTCTGGTATGGTTCACAAGCTGCACTGAGGCTGACAAAAAGGCACAACAGAGAGTTATTAGATCAGCTCAGAACATCACCAACACACAACTGCCCTCTCTCACCGACATATATAGATCCTGATGTCTCTGCCGGGCCACAAACATCATCCAGGACTCATCCCACCCAGGCAGCCACTTATTTACTCTGGGAGACGCTATAGGTCCAATAAGACCTGCATCTCCAGATTCCTGAACAGTTTCTTCCCACAAGCCATAAAAGAACTGAACTGTCAAAAACAATGAAACAATACTACTCTGTATCATGGCTGAGTGCTATGATGGCCACCGGAACTTGTGTAATATTTTTAGAGTTTATTATTAATATATTACATTAACTGTGCAATATTTGTTTTGATACGTGCAATATCCTTTTACTCCTGCTGATTCCAGTTTTTAACCTTTTATGTGAATTTTTGTTGTTTGTATGTCTTTTTATCTTCACTGACTGTACACTGAGGGGAGTTGCACTCAAATCTCGTTCAGCAACGTTCTATGACAATCAAGCTTTCTGATTCTGATTCTGACTGTATGTGTTCACTGTGGGCTCTCGAGTAGTGGACTGTTAATCGTGGTTAAGAAAAAAACCTTGCAAATACAGTATATTATCACAACCAAAGTTATGTCAAACTTAATTGCCCCTTGTCTGTTACCTATTTTTCTGGATGTAAAGTGCACATGCCTATACGTTTTTGCTGCACTACGTACAGAATATGTTACTCAGATAAAAAAGGCTTACCTGATATGTCTTGTTGTCTCCCACAGTGAAGGGGAGCGGCTCAGGCAGGTTGCTGGGGGACAGCTGGGCGGCATAATAATATGGAGATCCACCACTAGATGCGCTGTGGTAGGAAACTGGGACCTGGGAAAGAGGATATATTTACTTTGAAAATAATATGTCTATAAATCTGGCTCACAAAAATAATGTAGTTTCAGTTAAAATGGAGATTTTCTTCTGCAAATAAAAGGTTTACTTTATAAGAGCTTGGATCCATGGTCTACGGAGTCAAATGGAGGATATCTACAAATTAATCTTTTTTTGGAACGTAGCTCTTCAGTACAAGTACAGCTGTAAACAAATACATGTATATTTGATATGTTGTAAAGGCATGGCTTTGTAAACGTATGTAGAACAAATTAATAATCACCTCGTAACAGTCAGAGGAAGCCTGACGACGAGTCCGCTGAGGATTCACTTCCTCAACTACAATCTGGTACGCACTGTAGACAAGAAACAACATAAATACGTTATTAAATGAGTGTCACTAATAAAGTCATGATGAACAAAATATTTCTTAGGTCTACTCTTAACAGATTGTGTCGTTACGTGTCATGTTTATGTGGCCTCGCTAATTTAATTACCATTTAGACACCTCTTATTTGATAACCTCTGTATTTTTCATAAATATCTTTGCAAAAAGAAGTACTTCATGTTGTTTTGTTTATTTGTATGGCTTAATGGTTGCTTTACATTAATGAAAGAACTACATATGTACAATATACAATACATGCTAAAAGTAAGAAAAATAGTCTCTAGACAAATACAGGCTGGTGTGACATAAGTCTGGTTTGGGTATGTACTGTATATACTGTACATGTATGTAAATATGCATGTCTACCTTATAGGTGCTCCTTTGGCCTGGGCAGGTTTGAGCAGGACAGTGATGGTTGTTGCCGTTTCATTCAGAAAGGCCTCTGACCCGTCGTACTCATCTATTGTCGGGGCTGAAGAAAGAGCACAGTAGTGTCCATGTATCACTTTGCTAAAATGAGATCCCAAAAAAACATATGTGACAAAAAAATGTTTTAAAACGTATTTTCTACCTGAAATATTAGTAGTCACATTGAGGGTGGTTGCGGGTCCAAACCCTTTGGAGGTGGATGCGCGTATAGAGAGTTGGTACGTGACACCGGGGTGGAGCTGGGAAAACAGGTGATGTGTGGCGTTTGAGGGCAGAGACACCGTGAGTCCCGGCCGCTGGAGAGGCACTGAAGGGTCAAATGAACGCACACCACTGTAGCTGATCTGAGGTGGGACAGAGAGACAGAATCCTGGTTTATATACAGTATTTTCTCCACTGAGATTGTGATAGTTAGGCTGCAACAACTATTACTATTTCTACTGCTTAAGGTAATAGTACCTCATATTGTATGATGACTCCATTTGGTTCACTCGGTTCCTTCCAGTAAAGAAGGATTCTGTCTTCAAATGGAGTGGCTCTTAGTGACTGACTGGGAACTGCGCCTGGAACTGTTAACACACACACACACACACACACACACACACAGACAAAATTATATAGTGCTAATAAAATCAACAGTAAAATGATGTCCTCCAAATGAAGAAGTTCCCAATAAATACAGACAAACTACAGCACACACAGCAATGACTTTCCTAATACATGTTGAAGTAATAAATGTACCCCAAAGTTATAGATCTTTCTTCATTTAATGTGGCATTCCCAAAAATATCAGCAACAAAGGTAGGATGTGATATGCCTTGTTTATTCATAACAGCACTAGTCGTGATCTGTTTTGGGGCTTTTTAATTTGTAGTACTTCCCAGCACCTAAACTGTCAAAGTAGCTGTAAATAGAATTAACTTTTTACTTTAACCCTTATTTTTAAAGCTAACATACAAACTATATTCAAATAAGAACACAAATTTTTTTATAATTAGAAAATAAATACATATATACAAGATAAAGTGTGATTTGTGTATCGCACCATCTTCGTCAGTTTGTATGATGGTCTCATCACTTTCTTTACGTCCCTCGGGATTAGTCAGAATCATCTTCAGACTGACATTGGTGTAGGGTGGCAGGTTCCCCACCAGGTGGCGTGGTGCTAAGGAGAAAAAAAGAGAAGGAAAAACTATCATCAAAAAACAATAATCTATAACTTTTTAAACGCATTTATGGCTACAGCTAATGATGATTGTTTCTACGTACTATTTCATACTACTAATCCCACTGACAATCAACATTCCAGAAAAATTATTCACATGCACTGCAGATATTAGGTAGTCTCATATTGGGCTAATCATTGCAAACATCTTTTTATACAGTATTCAATTACAGTAAAACAGCAGTATAAGTAACAGTAATAAAGCCTATAATAATAGTTAAACTGAGTTTTACCTTTGGGGTCCATGTCCAAGCAGTCAGCTTTGCTACGGTTGTTGGCAGTCATATAATGGTAGCAGATGGTGACGTTAAAGGTGTGACAGCGAGTGATGTTGTAACCCAACGATTCCCAGTCCACCGCTATCAGACGAGACCTGGTTTCAGCAATCTTTAGCCTCTTAGGAGTCCGCATAGGTTCTACAGAGAAACAGAGGAGAACACAGGGAAAGAAGGTAAACCAAAATGATGAGGAGATGATTTCTGACTTTGTATGCCCCATCGCGACAATCTCATGAGTTTTCATGAGTAACCCAACAGATTACTGCCATATGCACTGTGTTAGACTCTAGCATTCTGATAATAAATATGCCATTAAAATAAAACAAATAATCACTATTTGGATGAGATACAGTATTACTTTGGTGAACTCCGAATTACAGCATTTCTGGGGTTTACAATTCCGGTGCACTGTGTGTAAGAGGCAAATGTACGTGCGCTGCCAAGAAAGAAAGAAAGAAAAAAAAGAGCAATAGCTAGAGTGCTGAGTCAACATTTTCCCCAAGATGAAACAAAAGGGTTTTTACGAACATCTGTTTCTGTTCCTCACTGCTATTTAACCATTTCTCAAATGCAATAACTTCTACAAGACACGTCTTTGGTTTCCATTTTTTATGTGTATTCAGAACTATTATTGTCAATATAATCTACCGTCTCTCCAGCCTGCCCTGGGCTTTAATTACCTTAACTGGCTCATTTAACTGGATCAATAACCCCCCAGACCCCACCCACCTCCACACAGACAAGACCGCAAACACAAAACTAAACATGTCCTTATCTGCTTTCTGCCTTCTCATTTCAGTCCATTATATTTCAGGCACTACATTCTCATGAATGTTCACCATCTTGTGCTTCCCCAGCCATTAAACAGTAATGGCAGACACCTCACATAGAAGAGCAACTCTACTGCTCAAGATGCTGTGGTTACCTATCTACCTGGAGAAGCTGCCGTTTTCTGTAGGAAAGCTATAATCTTTAGCAGCTACAAATTGTTGTAGAAGAGTCATTTCTCTAGGGAAGAAATTACCTCTCTAACAAGAGCTGATACAACTCAAGGTAAGAAGGTTGCTGTTACTCTAGAAGAAACATCACTGTCTACCACTCACACAGCAGTCACCACTTGATCTACATGGGTTACAGCGTGATCTGTACAACTGCCTCAGGGTTATAGATGGCTGCAGTTACATAGCTAGCAGCTACGCATCTTCTCAAAACTGGAATTACTAGTTTGGAGCTACTATGTGTAGTCTTTTCAGAGATACTGAATGAAGACTAAACAATTGGCTGTGTCTGATAATGGTACATATTTTTGCTAGAGAAGTAGTTTAACTTTAACTTTTTAAGCAATAGCTGATCACAGTTAAGGGGCATTGTTCATGTGAATAATAAGAGTATATCATGGCCTGTTGTGGGCTATTGCTTTTATAAAACGGTTACCAAGTATGGCACAAAAAAAAAGTAGGCTAAAAGATGCACTACAATTTGACTTTGCTCGTGAACAGACATTTCTTTATGAATACAAAAAGCAGTACCACCAGGCTGCCGGCCGGTGGGCTACAAAGCGCATGGTGGTTGCTAAGTAACATACATCAAAGGCTGGAATTATTAGAGCTATTTATTTATATTTATTTGCGTTTTGCCGTTTATCGTGCAGCCTCTAAAAACTGTCCAGCGACTTTGGTAACTTGAACTTGGCCATATGATAATATGCTTGCTACTGTGTGCTGGCGGCCAGCAGTGCATAAAATAATAACACTTAAATATTATACCTACCATAAAGGGTGGAATTGTGTCTCTCCTTGAGCAATAGTCTTTGAATGCATTTTTCATGCTATTGAAACTTAAACTTTGTTGCAATATCAGACATGCGGGGCAAGTAGTGGACTGCTGTGTGTATGTTTGTGCGTTTTTGTGCGTGTGAGAGAGGGAAATGTTGAATCACATAATAAGCAATGATTTCTTTCTCTCTCTCTCCTTATTATTTGTTTATTTATCTCCTACGGTAACTTTAGTTAGTATATTCCACCCCATTTACACATAGTATTACAATGCAATCTGTATCCTACAGATAGAGACCCCCACGAAGCTCAGATTATAACTCAAACCCTGTTTGTCGCGGAGTGATCTGGATCTGTGCAAAACAATTCGACGTCATAGCCGCTGTTTACACTCATTATACCACTACTATGAACCAATCACATTGCTTGATTTGAGCCACCTGTTTTATAAGTACAAATACACATCAAGTATCAAAAGTAAAAGTATTATAAATTATAAAAGTGTTATAGTGTTATAATATCATATATCATATTATGAATACCAGAATATGAATTTGTAAGTAGCATTTTCCAGTAATGGCGTAGTCAGTTGAGGTGGAGCTAACTTTACCAAATTCATATACTGTTAGGTAGTTTAATCTGTACCACTGCATCATAATTCATAAACTGGTGATAAATTTTTTGAGTACAATTTTGATCTGCAACAGTAACTAGTCACTATAGCTGTCAGACAGAAGTGAAGTAAAATGTACAATAATACCCTCTGAGAGTATAAAGTGAAATTCTCAGATAACGTGTACAGCGTTTGAATTAATGTACATAGTAACAATCCACCACTGTAGTGAAGACAACACAAGCCAAGGTGATGAAAGGTTTAGTAAAGACCTTTTTTCCAGTTAAATGTAGACAATTAGATTTTTTTGACAGCTGATAACGCAGCAGGTTTTCGTGATAAAAAAATCTGTTTGATCAGGC
Organism: Micropterus dolomieu; assembly: GCF_021292245.1. NCBI lineage: Eukaryota > Metazoa > Chordata > Actinopteri > Centrarchiformes > Centrarchidae > Micropterus > Micropterus dolomieu. The sequence continues at coordinate 20,004,151 of NC_060159.1, forward strand.
TCAATACAGGCAGTACCAAATAAGCCTTGATTAACTCTGATGCTGATCGTTCAGATTGGCTATGGACATCCCCAGACTAAAATTAAATGTATTACAGGGCAACCAGAACAAAGTTAATTAAAGGTTTATTGTTCCTTGTCATAAACTGTCTTCATTCACAGTGATTGTCATTCTATCACCTGTTGTTCCCTCCCTATTCAAACTCTGTCCCGCTGTAACCCACCTGCTTCCTTATGTCCTTTCAGGCTTTTTTAATAAAAACAGCTCACCTTAAATAGAGAGGCAAGTCTCTCCCCAGCCCATCCCTTGTCTTGCTCTCTGTTTTTCTCTGGGTCTTCCTCTCTCAGAGAAGACAACACAAGGACACAAACTTGTCGCTTCTTCTGACAACCCATTATCTGCCTGTCACTCACATGCACAGAAACTCAGAGGCACGGGCACACTAACACTGGGTTATTACCTAAATACACACACACACACACACACACACACGCTTCAGGTTGTGACAGAATCAAGATTAAATCTGGGCAGAGCATGAATAGGTGTGTGTTTATGTGTGTGTGTATATGTGCTCGTCTCAATAAAACTTCTCATAATAAGAATGCATCGTCAAGGGCAAACACAACTCTCATATGCACTCACACACACACAGAGCTGTGAGCAAAAATACAAACATGTTGAGGTTTGTTAAGTAATTTAGATGTAAATATCTCTAATAAACACACATATAGACATATGAGAGAAAACAAGAAGGAAACCAAAAAGACAGAGAGGAAGGAAGGTTGTGAAGACACTCAGGCAGGTTATTGTCTGCTGAGCAAATATTATTGCTCAACTGTGTGTGTGCATGTGTTAATAGCTGAGGGGTCAGAGCATTTCATTTTTGCTTCAACCTATTATTGGATGGTTGACATTTAAATAGAGCGAGAGGGAGACCTATTGCTTTTTCTGCCTGTCTCTCCCTCTATTGCTGTCTCTTCCTGACTTGTCTTGGTCTCTTCCTCTCTGTCTGTCTCCCGGTTTAAATCAATACGTGTGATCCTCACCATAAACCTGGCTATTAGGACACACACACACACACACACGCACACACACACACACACACACACACAGAGTTAGGGCAGTGTAATAAATAGTATTGATTTCAGGGTCTCTTGATGCTTACACTGCTTCACAGTGAGACGGTCTTCAACATGGAATTAAAACAAAATATATGACTAGCTGCCTGTCACACACACACAAACACACACACTTTGAACCTGCATTTCAAAACCTCATTCCCCTCCTGGCCTGTAATGCTTTGCTGCTTATCTGTCTATTTATTGTAGGTACTGAAAGATGGTATCAAGCATGGTAGGAGGAGAGACAACGAAAGAATATGGACAAATAGAGGAAAGAACGATAGGAGGGCAAAGAGAGTAGCAAAGAAAATGAGTAAAGAAGAGTGTGAAAGCAAAGCAATGTGTAGAAAAATGAAGCTGGAGGGAGCAAGGGAAAGATAACGGGGGCAGAGAGAGAAATGTGAGAGAAAGATGAGAGAGGGAAAGAGAGAGGCCGAGAGGAGGAACGGGGAGAGACGATAACTAGTTTGGAAGGTGGCCAGAGTCAAGCGGGACCAGGTCCAACGGTAAACCACAGAGGCTGCCTTGTCCCTTTCCCCTCCTCCGGTAGACAGACAAACGGCTGGATTCATGTTGGAACTAAAAGGCTTTGTTCTCCACAGATGGAGCTTTGAAAACAACAACAATACCAATAAACACCAACAATAACACCAAGGACGGCAAGCTTCATATCAGCAGAATCCAGAGGTTGGAATTAAATGGAAAACAAAAGGAAAGGAAATGAAACTAAATGAAATAGAAGTGTGCTAAGGGCGGGGGATGGGGAGGGGACTCTGTCTCCCTGCCAAGAAATATACAGTAAAAAGACCATAGAGCAGGAGAAAGAGGCTTAAAGAAAAGCTGAGAAGAAAAGAGGTAAGGAAAGGGGAGAGAATAGGAGGGGGGGGGCAGAAAAGGTTGACAGGAGATGCAGCTAAATCCAAGTTAATCTGTCCAATTAGTTCCTGGTAATCCTCCCACTGTCATGAGAAAGACAAATGAAACTCCGGTTACATATTCTGTCTCTAACCCTCATTTTCTCCCTGCATGTCTCTGTCTCTCTCTGGGCCAGATTTCAGTGGATGAAAGGGGCACATCTGCACTGCAACATTCATTCAATTCGCACTTGCGAGCAACATGGAATTTGATTCTGATTTGCCTATGTAGAGGCTAATTATGAAACCAGAAGCCAGGACTTCTTCTAGAGTTAAAAAAAAGGTAAAGATCTCGGTAAAGGGTGGGATTTGTCAGATATCAAGAAGAAGAACAAAGTAACAACATTCAAAACATTTAATCACAAAAAACTCTGGTAAAAGCAATGAGGTAAGTCATTAAGACTTAATAAAAAGACGTGCTTTCCCAAAATGTGCTACTACAACCAGTTGTGTCGATTATAAAACCAGTTCAATCACAATCATCCCAATAATATTATGGCAATTCTGGCTAACTTTCTTATTTTTAATCAATTGTATTACTTTGTACATTGTTTATTATTACTACTATTTTTACTTATTATTGTATGAAATATAATATACAAATAAATTGCCTTTAACAACTTAGTTTAGTTCACGGTTATGACTCACCATCCTCTGGTTGTTTTTAGTGTGTTTATTATGTTCTTTAAATGGTAAAATATTGCGGGTTAGGGTTTTATTGCTGGATTGTTTTTCCTTCTGAGAAGCTATCACATTTTGTCTTTGAACTGTATCTTTCCCCTGTACACTTAAAAAAATACAGGGTTTCTTGTCCACCAAAGCGTTGGTTGCTATGGTACATAATTTCCGTGGAGGCGATGTGGTGCAAGTAGGGTAGCCTACTTAATTTTACTGAATGTAAAAATATCACCACAAAGTATGTAGGCCTACTTGCTATGGCCCTTGCTCTGCATGAAGAGAAGGCGGAAACATGAGTGCACAGACTCTCCTCTCCGTACGTGTATTCATGAGATTTTGAGGGAGAGGAAACACAGAAACACATCGTTTCGTTCAAGATCGGATGTACTCGGTGTTCGTCCCGCCCCTCCTGCATTGTGATTGGACGGCTGGGTAAAAAGTGATAGTGACGAGCGCAATGTTTTTCCCAAAGCTGAACATTTTTCAACTCTCGGTGACCGGAAAAAAACGCTCAGCGCCCAGCGTGGAAAAGAAGCTCAGCGCCTCGTCACTCTCCTGCCGTTTTTACCAGCTTGGAAAAACGCGGCGCTCCCATTGGAATGAACTGAAAAAGACGCTAAATACTTAAAGTACAAGTTTCCGGAGCTCTGTGTGAAATAAAAAAAGAGGGTCAAAACTCAACCCAATATTCCCAGTGGCCTAAAAATACAGCTATCAGTAGGAAAAGAAAGGGCAGCACAAAGCTGTGTCACTGAAAAAAGTTCAGTGAATTTGCATTTTATGTGCCTTTTATAAACAAATGTTTTGATAATAATTTTTCATAGTTGCTCTGTAGTTTTATTTACAGACTGAGCAGAATTGTGCTGTTTTCTAACAGTTTGGATTTGTAGCAAATAAATAAACTTTTTCAGGGGCGTTTTGTATTAATAGTTAGATATCGATTCCCACCCCTACTATATTTATACAAAGACAGGAATAACTTTATGTGTTATATCTGCCGAAATTACAACAGGTTCACACTGTTCACATCACTTTACTCCATTAAGCTGACGGTGTCGTTATGGTTACGGAACGAATCGATTAATAAATTCGAATTTAATAATCGATTTTCGCTGATTACGTCAAATAGTTGTTGCACCCCTAACAGATAGATAAAGGGGCAGAGTCAGTTCATTCAGTTTTGGAAGAGCAGTATGGAGAAGAGTAAGAAGTGAAAGAAGAGGAACAGTAGGAGTTGGAGGAGGAGATGGAATAGGAGGAAGATGAGGAGGTGGATTAGGAGGGAGGTGGAATAGGGAGGAGGAGGACGTGAAGAAGGTAGAGGGAGGAGGAGTAGGTGGTGAAGGAAGTGGAGAACAAGAATCTCTGGCCTGTCCCAGACCAAAGACAGGACGCTGGGGGCAGAATAATTTGTTGTTTGGTGTGTTGTACTGTATAGTACACTAAGGAATAAGGAAGGAAAATGTGTGCAAATGTTTGCATTTGTTATTTCTTTTGTGTTCATCATGTGAAAAGGTTTATGAGGGGGAGAACCACAAGCAATATTACTAATAACCAGTTTTTGCAGTATTGTTTTGAATTTGTCTCATCAATGTGTAAACCTGTGTTGTAGCGTGTGTGTTTTTGAGGGCTTGTGTGTGTTATGTCTGAGTTTGGTTTTTCAGCAAGATTGAATGGTTTTGAGTGGAGAGCTTCATTTTGACCTGAAAATAAGATGTTTGGGGAATTGGGTGAGACGTTATGGATTTGTGTTTAGAGTTTTGAGAAAAAGAGGCATCATTTCAAGAAATGTGTTCAAGCAATTGATAAAAAACTGTAAAGGCAAACAATTATCCATGCGAAACTGATTGTTGCAAACTACCACATGCTCGCACACAATCACACAAAGCAGACAGCACTTTCTTTAAATGTATTAGCTGCTATTTCAAGGGCCTAACCCTTAAAGCATCATACTGCTGACTCTGTGTGTGTTTTCACATATATAAAGAAGCACATGTGATATATTGTGTGTGGTTTCTACAACATCCGTGCTTGTGTGTCTGGAAACGTGCGTTTTGTGATTCTATTCTTCCATTAATCCAAGTGATGCTGAGTTTGTGCAACATACGAGAAATACTGTGACTTTCTGAACTGTGTGTGTGTGTGTCTGTACATTTCTCTCCATCTCAATACTTCTTAGTGTGTCTCTTTTCTGTGTGTGTTCATGCCTGTTAGCGTGTGGCTGTGTGTGTGTGTGTGTGTGTGTGTGTGTGTGTGTGTGTGTGTGTCAAACCCCGCCATGACCAAGAGGTTTTCGCAGAAAATTCCGGATTTGGATTAAAAGCTACTTCATCACCTTCTTCTGTCACACACACTCACACGTGTGCAATGACACACACACTCACTAACTCTTCACTTCAAGTAGTTGATTATTTTTCATCCTTCAGACAAGAGCAATAAATCACCACAGAAGAAAAATCGAGGAGAAGGAGACACAGAGCGAGAAAGAAGTAGTAATAGAAAAGAAATAAAAAAATGCAAAGGAAGAGATGAAAAGAGAAAAAAGAGAGAAGAGGAAGAGATGAAACTCTTCCAGTTATCATATCAATTGCTCTGCAGTGTGTGTGATTAACTTTATTGGTTTTTAATTAAACAGTGTTTTGTGTGGTGACAGGCTTGGGTTTATGCCTGGTGTTTGAGCACACATTTCCCTGTGTGAGTGTGTGTGCATGTTTTTCATTGTTTTGGGTTAACTAAATATTCAGTAAACTACAGGTGGTGGGATCAGGCAAACCTAACCAAACAGAAAAAGCAAAGGAATCATTACCATTTAAATAACATTTGTACCCCATGTGTGTGTGTGTCCGTCGCTCTTCTCTCTTTCAGAGAGAAACACAAACACAAACACATATGAGTTCACCTCCGAAAGTGTGAATCTGCGCATGTGTGAATGACCTTAGTCACAATGAAAACAGAGATAAGACAAAGAGGTAGGAAGATATATTTACCATAATAACTAAGTCAGAAGAAAATCCCACTAATAGTATCATTACCAAGTGATGTCTAAGTATTTTGTATTTTAAATGTATTTATAATATAAGGAATTTATATGCCAATTTATGTAATATTCCATCCATCCATTATCAACTGCTTATCCTGCGTACAGGGTCGCGGGGGGCTGGAGCCAATCCCAGCTGACATCGGGTGAAAGGCGGGGTACACCCTGGACAGGTCGCCAGTCCATCGCAGACTTACGTAATATTGTATTTAGCATTTGGATTTGTAATATAGTATTTAGAATTAGTCTAATTTGCGCCAATTGGTCTATGTTTAATGGTGTTATTTTACACTGTGTGACACAAAATTATTTACCATACCTAATATGAGGCTAAATTTTTTTCTTAAAGAAACATTTGTGGGAAATGTGCTTATTCTCTTACTTGCCAATAACTATATGTAACTGTATGTAGCTACAGCCATCAGCTTGTTAACTTAGCAGAAAGTTTGAACAAGAAGAAACAGCTGTCTTTACAGCCACCTACCAGCACCTCTAAAACTCACTTCTTAACAGGTTATATCTTGTTTCATTAATCTGAACAAAAACCGAAGCGTAAAAACGTCAAGTTGTGGTTTCATAGGATGTTATGTGCTGGATTAATCCTTGGCGTTGTCACTGTCACCCAAAAAACATTTTTCCTCTTACACAATGTAAAATGTTAAATAACGTCCAGAAAAGCTGTATGATTAAATTACTCCCATTCATGTGTGCAGGGAGCAAACGGGAAGTCAGCCGGCTTCTTGGATGTGCATGTTCTCTACCAGCTCGGCTGGAGGAGGAGTCTAGTGCACATGTTCCATGGGCCGTGGGCCAAATATACGCGGACGCATGAGGAATCCTACAAAGTTTTCTTTGGTGTATGCGTTTAGTAAGCAACTTTCATAGGACTGACTGGCGTGCCATCTTTGAACACTGTATCCAGTTTTCTGTAATACATCCATGAGCCAAAATAGTCTGAATATATATATGTATAATATCCCCCATAAAATCACAGCATGTTGCATTTGTACATTTTCCTTAACAAACATATTTTTAAAACTGAACTTGCTGCAGAGCTATTGTTGGAAATGCTCATACCCTGTCAGTAGACAAAGATCATTCAGATATACAGAATTATTATCTCTAAATTCATAACCATATTTCCTTGTTTTGGTCTGATATCAACACATTATGTGGATTACAATGAGTTATAGGAACACATTTGAGTAACTCAAATGTGTTCCTGTGTGAGTGAGGAGAAGAAGATTAATTTCCTCTTCCTGTCAAACAGGAAACTGTTCAATACATGAGTGGCCTGAACAAGTCTATGACTTCCTGTCTGTCAATAAAAACACACAGGCACGCGCACACACGTACAGAGTCATTCACACATACACACACAGGTTGCAAGACATCAGTCAGGCCTCATGGTTATGAGTTTTCATCTCTCTTTCATTCTCCAGTTTCATCATTCTCTCGCCTCTCGTGCTCTCTCCCCCCGCTTCTGCTCTCTTTCTTTTCCAGCCTTATTGTTTTTCATCATCTCTCCATCGCCCCTTTATTCTGCTTCTCATTCATGCTCATTGCTTTTCTTTCTGTCTCTTTCTCTCTCACATCAACTCCCGCTCGCTCGCTCCTTCTCTCTCCCTCAGGCTAGCTGTGTTTATATTTCAGTCGTTTATTTCTACAAATGTCAGACAGTGTTTCTGCCCTCCGTCTATTGATCCACAGAGAGAGAAAGAGATGGGAAGAGAGAGGCAGGGAGAAAGAGGGAAAGACAGCAGCAAGGCACAGAGTAGAAAGAGAGCTATACAGAAGGAAGAATGGGACATTCGAGTGAAAGGAGGAGTAGCTGCGAGAAAGCAGGAATGAGGTGAGAGAAGATAAGAAAAAACAGGATAAAAAGTGAGAAAGGTTGAGAGAACCTCCAGTATTTTAATCACTCTTTCTCTCAGATCACTGAGCAACCACAGACTGACTCAGGCTCTCCCCTCCTTTCTTCTGTTATGCTACCCTCTCGCTATACTTCTCGCTGCGTGCTCATAGTACAAATACCACTCCACCAACTAAAATATAGATACCAAGAAAAGAAAGAACAACGGTAGATAGACAGATCGATAGACAATCAGATAAAAAGCTGTGTTCACAACTTACTTTGCAGAATGCAATTTATCTTATTTTAGGTGGATGTTTATGATTCAATTCGTTATAGTAAAGTGTGAGGCAGTAGTGTAAAAATTAAGATAATAAGTTAAGATTATAACTGAAGCAGTGTTCAGTTTATTTTTGCAGATAGCGATGGCTGTTTTCCTTACAGTAATCACAAAATGGATCTGTTTAGCCATAATATTGTATACAGTATAATACAGTATGTATGTATCTATGACCTACCTGCACATTTGGTCCGGGTAATGAGTGGTGGTCCAGATTTGCCTGTCCCTCCCTCTCCTGGTCTGGTTAGCAACACTCTGATCTCGTACTCTGTGTCTGGGTCAAGATGCCATAACTTATAGTTGGGAGAGTTCACAGCGTGAGTCTCTGTCCAGCTGCCTGATGTCATACGGTACTCAACCTAAAGGGGAAAAAATGAAATAGTTATCTGAGAATTCAGTATTAATCAGAATTTATGCTTGCTATGAATGTAAATGTCTAATTATGCTTTCAGACCCTATTCATCTTGTAGGATATAACGCAACTCATCTACCATAAAGGAATAGTTCAACCTTTAGTTTAGAAATAGAAAATAATTTTTTGCCAGCCAGCCAGTGGAGACTCCAGAAGGTTACTGATCCCAGCCAAGAAAAAGTCTGGCACAAAATTCCCCTTCAAACAGCTAATTGTCATTTACAGTTGGGGTCTTTTGTACAGATGAAACAAACACGGTATAAAATCTTAATTAGTGAGTTTTAGAGGTACTGTTGGACAAGGCTAGCTGTTTCCACCTGTTTACAGTATTTGTGTTAAGCTAAGCTAACTGGCTGCAGTAGCTTAATTTGTACTATATAGTCTCGTTCTCTGATCCTCTGCCACAAAATAAATAAATGTTTTTCCCAAAATGCCGAACCATTCCTTTAAAACAGCTGTCATTGTAAAATGCATCTACCAGTGCCTCTAAATTCTACTAATTCATTTAATCTGTATGTACATGTATTTTGGACAGAGCCTGCCTATTTCGAGTGTTTATGCTAAGCTAACTGCCTACAGGCTCTAGCTTAATATTAAGTGTACAGGCACTAAATGTCAGCAAGAAAGTGAATAAGCATGTTTCCCCAAATTTTTTACTATTCCTTTGACATATGGCACTTAGACACAATTATATTTTCCGGCTTTCCCTGGAAGGATAAATGGTCATTGTTATGATCATTTATTGCCACTGATCAAAATCAAAGATTTAGTTAACATTTAAGTAATTTTTAAGAGAAACGCATCGTCACTTCGATGTCCTAACTTACAGGGACTTACAATCGTACAAGTCATTGCTTAAAATCCATACAGTGTCTCATACTGAACATACCTCTTTCAGTATAATAGGTCCATCTCCAAATATGGAGTTAGCGTTCAGCTGAATAAGCAGATATGTAGGGCCGACACCGAGCAGCTGGGGTGGGGCGATGGGGTGCGGAGGCTCTGAGGAGAGAAAACAATTAACAAGATCATAAAAAGAGGTTGAGTGAAACAGAGTAAGACAAGGTCACAGCAAAAAAGAAGAGGGTGGTGGCACAAGGAATAGGATAGTGTAGTCACTGTGATGCAAAGCCTTGTTAGTGTAACAGCCGACGTGATATTTGTGGGCTCAAATTAATATTTTTAACAACCCACCAGAAAACAGTGACAACTATACTAATGGCACAGATTATTAGGGACATCCTAACAAGTTGCAACTGCACTGACCTGCAATATTATGACAACCAAGTAGTATGAATGTCACGGCGAACTAATTGGCTAAACATTTGTGGTCCTGCAGTGGAGCAGTAAGTACTATGTCTCAGTATACTATATCTCTAATCTTCATGTCAGTAGCTGATGTCGTTGATCAATCCAATATTCCTGTTCTTACTTTCCAATAAATAAGACTTTAATACTAGTTTCTATTTATAGAATGCTTTTCTAGATACTCAAAGACGCTTCACATAACAAGCTTTATATACATTTACTTTCATCTAACAGCTTGTTTCACGCATTGACACTCCTTTGCTGGGATGCTGAAGTTATAATGAACTTAATATTGATGCAAACTCGGCCTTCGCAGCTGCTTCACATCAAAAGCCTTCCACGTTCAAAACAAGTGACTGGAAGGCTTTTGCTGGGAAGCAGCTTCCAAAAATGTCTACCATAGTGGTCAATAGCCCTTTTCAGACATGGAATTGTGTAAATGTCCCTGCATTTGTCTGTTAAATAGTTTTTTTGTCATTTAGACATATGTGTCTGTTATGTAAATGTTTCTTACATGATTTACAGAAAGAGCCACAATGCCAACGTTGTATTTGACAGCTGGTGCGAGAAAAGAAGTGCACTGAGTTTTAAAAGTGTTAATGATAAGTTAACTTGGTCACACTCAGAATGATCTTATATAAAAAGGCTCTCCTAAGCCTTGTGGTTTATTCAACTGGCTTTATTTGCTTTCTTTACCTGCTGTGGCCTTTACGTTAATCTAACAGCATTTTGACTTGTAAACAGGTCGCTTGTCATTGTGTATCCAAATGTGAAATCAAGGGAAACAGTAAGGGATAATCACCTTTACCTACTTGAATATGACTGTATTTTAGAAAAAGTGCTATAATACGTAAATATTATTATATGTATGTGTAACCCAAAGTGTAAGAATGACTGAATGTGCAATAACATTTTTATTTTAAATTTGATTGCCTATTCTGTTTTTCATTTAACATATGTCTTGAAATTATGCTCTCAGTGAATAAATAGTGTGTATGCACTTGTACGTAAATGTGACGGATGTGTGATGGTTCAGGGCCAGTCAGTCAGATCAGAGCTAACTGTCAAGCATCTGTGATTGACAAGCACAAACACACACTCACACAAACCTTAAAACACGCAGCATCAAAGATTTATCTACTTGACACATACACACACAGATCAACACATGCATTAATCACAATCTCCACACACACACACACACTGTGGTCTATCTCACACACAGTAAATCATACAGATTTTATCGCTCTCCGACACATACTCAAACACAGCACCAGGCAAAACTGCTATCAGGAAAATGGAAAGGGAAAATGTCATTTTTTTAGCAATCCAGCTTCAATCATATCATATCAAAGTAAGTATTATCTAAATTATGTGTGCCCATGTGTGTTGCTGTGCATGTTGTTCTTTTAACAGTTATACTTTGCATTGCTGTCTCTTTGTGCATGCGTGTGTGCACGCGTGCGTGTGTTGAATATGGCTGTCAGAGAGGTACAGGCTGGGAAGTGTCTTTTTAGCAACAGATGAAACACCGTAGCTTGACAGCACATGCGTGTGTGCAAACGCAAATACGCACACACACACACATGCAGACAGAGTTGAATCCAGATAATGAATGTTGAAGCGACTTCAGAAAACCAACAACGTCAACAACGTGTCAGCTCAGAATGCCATCAAATAAACAAAGTAAACAAGCTGATGATTAACAAACAAATAAAGAAATAAAGCAAAAAAAAATCCCAAGGATTATTCTTCATGCACACAAACAGCAGGTTTGTGTGCTTGCAGCCTGTGTGTTAACATGTTTGTGTGTTACGTTAGAAACCTATTGAGTATCTAAAAAAAAAACAAAAAACATACACATAAAAATGAAACAGTAAGGATTGTAAGTGGGTCATTATGTGACTCCAGAGAAAACAAGAGCTGAAACGGGTTCATGCTTTTGATTTTCTTCTTTTTTTTTGTTCCATCACTTGTCATTTGTACAGTTGACCTAAAAAAATATAACAAATCATCAATGGTGTTGTTTTGCGATGGGTTTGTTGTCACCATCTTTTTTATTATTAATCACATGTGTGAACCCTCTCATCATTTCAAATTTTATGGGTCAAATGTAAATGATAATAACAAATCAACATGGGGAAAACTTCAAATGTGCGTGTCGTTTCTGACCTAACCCGTCTGTGTGATTAATTTGTTTTCACTGTCACTCACTTTCTTTACTGATATTAGAATTAAAAAAAGCTCCTGGAGGCATTGGTGGAGGGTTTGGTAGATTGAAGATTTATGATGTAGTGAACAAACATTAAGACAGAGACAGACAGACCAATAGAAAGAAAGAGAAGAGACAGATATTTTGTTGGTGACTGGCACCCACTAGGCATGTTCTTCTTTGTTGTCCATCGTCAGCAACCTTGTCAATAAAGTTTAGCTTTCACAAACTGGGGCTGACATAACCATGGAGCTCACTGGAGGACATCTGACCTCCAGACCAAGAGAGGAAGTTGTGTATGAGTGTGCAAGTGTGTGTGTGTTTCAGTTGAATCAACAGCCAACAGTAGTAGTGGTAGTAGGTTTCTATAGTTCCATAACGCCTGAAGCTTCACCACCTGTCACTATAACTTAGAGAGTGTGTCTGTGTGTGTGTGTGTGTGTGTGTGTGTGTGTGTGTGTGTGTGTAATAGGTTAGAAAGGAGAAAGAGACATTTTAAAAGTGAACCATTACAGGTTTAAGACAGTTGTATAAATTCAAGTCAGTTGTGCCTCCTCCTGTGTGCGTGTGTGACAGTAATATTGCAGGATCTTTTTAGGCCATTGGTTGTGTGTAATGCATGATGGCATGGAGTTTGTGTATGTGTGTGTGAGCGTGATACGAGCTGGCGTGATGATGTGCTCTGTCACCGTATGAACCAGAGGGCAAGGCTTTATTAGAGCCTGGCTCTGACCAGACCACTAGTGAAACACACACAGATACACAAACACACATTAAAACTCTCTCGTACCCCTTTGTCTCTCTCACGTACACAACGATTATATACTGTTCATCTCCAGTAAAACATGCCATCATCCGTCCATCTAGTGTTGAAACGTAGGGCTGGGCATCGACATCCCCAAAACTGTAGAATAACAAAAGCTGGCATTGAATGTCTTGTTTAACTTGAAATGCTATGTACACTTACTGTTTGATCAACTAGTTCCTAATCTGCATCAAAATTATTTACGCAAACTTCTTGTATGGCTGCTTGTATGGCTGCAGTAGTAAAAAAAGCATTTGCAGAAAAGCATGTTTATCCTATGCTTCACCACACCTGAAACATGAGTATCATATCAGCACTAGAAAATGATAACCAGCCCCACCGCAACCATTAGCCACTTAAATGACTTGAATGAAAACTGAAAATTAATGAACAATGTGGATTTCATAATCAATTAAATGTTTAAGTCATTCATGAAGGAACTCAAATGTGAGAGTTGGCTGCTTTTTTCTCTCATATGTTTATATGTGCTGGTTTTGTTTCTATAAACTAAATATATCTTTTCTATTTGAAGATGTCACCTGGTGATCCGGGCATTTGTCACATTTTTCTGCCATTTTGTAGACTAAATGAATGATTGGCTTATTGTAAAACTGACAGTTCTGATCTGTTCATTGTCACATTTCTGCTCTAGGAAGACAGAAAAATAGCTTGGTATAGGAATGATTGGGGAATCCCATGTCACACCTCTCATGCTCCCATGATGCACCTCTGTCTCTACAAAATCTGTTTCTTTTCTCTGATCTTGACAGCTCCAGCACACACATAGGGAGTCGATAATGACACATCTCTGTCATCTACATGCTGTAAATATCAATAGACGAGGCCTGTGTGTACCTGCACCAAGGCAATCTCATATCACCCTGGGGACCACTTTTGAGGTTTTGAAAATTAAACCTGGGTTACTGTCCAACTGCCAAGCCTTTTTAATATGTACAAGTCATATTTTGGCACTTCCCTATGATTCTTTCTTGCATTTTCCTGTTCCTACCAGATTCCTCCAGTAATCATCCCTCATTTCTATTCAATTTAAATAGTTAAATATTCAGCAAAAATATTAATAATGCAGCATAATTCTGTCCATATTCATGGCCATCAATATCCTGCAGAAACCTCAAATCTCCAACACGCATACTTTTCACGAAGTGAAATAAACATATTCCCTGTTCCTTTGATTTATCTCTGGCTCTCATCTCCCATCTGATATTTATAATAAATAAACATGAGGCTTCTCTCCTTCCACGTACACACGTGCAATCCTCGTTCTTTTATTGTGATATCTTTCTAACAACCAGACTCTGGATCAATATTCATAATCACCAATATCCCTCAGAGCTCCAACAACATCTTTTCACAGATTGTGAACGTGGCTGGTTTTCAAGTCGATGCCTGGCTATGAAACACACACACAGCCCGATGTGTCTCCTTGAACCGGAATCTATTTTCAAATATGTAGATGGGTCTTATTCATGTTTAGACACATGTCTGCTGCTATGCGGATTTCTCATCTCTCTCCTCTTTGCCTACTCAATTTTTTTAAAAAAAATAAAAAGATTTTCATGATACATAAACATTAGCCACTTATGTATTCTTACTAAATCAGTGAAGTCCTGCGGGAAAAGTGCGCCTCCAAAACCACCATATTTTCTTGACCAAAGGGAAAAAAAACATCTATTCATTCCCAGTGAGGATGGCAACCCTAACCCTGGCAGTTTTAGTGTCTTCCTCAAGCGACACAGAGAGCTGAACCCCTAAACTGGACAGTGTAAGAGCTCCATTATCTGAGTCACACCAGCTAATATTCATATTCATGGTGCTCGCTTCTGCTTTGATTTTTCATTTCTTTCTCCTCTGCCATCTCCTATGCAGAATAATAAACATGACTCTGCTCAGCTGTTTACATATTCAGACATATTCCTGATTCTGATATGGATATTCTTGGGATAATGAGCAGACTATTTACATTCAACTTTCCTTCACCATCTCCACTTCTCTCTTTGCTCACCCTCCTCTGCCTCCCATTTCTCCCCCCTCCTTTATGTCACTCCCGTATCATTCTTCCTGAATCTCCTTCGCCTTTACCCTCTCTCTGCCCTCCTCTCTATCTTTCTCTCTCTCTCTCTCTGGTAGATGAATTGAATATGTAAGCTATTGGATGTGAATGAATAAAGCATCCCGTCTCAAACACACATTGGTGACACCTTATTAACCACATGTCAGCTGCACATGACAGCCGGAGCACACACAGTTTCCATTCTCACACACACACACACACACTCACAGAGAATATGCACACGTACAAACACAAGGCTGGCATATGCACATCTGCATACACTGACACACAAACTCTCCTCATTAGGCTATATTGTATTAGTGACTTCCATTTTATCAGTCAGACACAGTGAATGTGCATTTGATTGGAAGGACATTTGACATACCAAACGTTACACACATTGAAAAGTTACTCATTGCACAAAATATATAACTGGGTCAAGAAAATAATTTTGGTCAACGACAGGGTCATGGAAATATTCACATCAACTTCATAATTGACCATATGCTAAATGCCTAACAGTGATAGTTCAGTAATAGCTTAGCAACCACAACTAGGCTCAGTGGGTCTGTCAAGCTTTGTTTTTCAAAATGGTAAAGTAATGTAAGAGTGATATTTATATATGTATTTGCCTTTCCAAAATGAAAAACACATGCGCAAAAGCGTAAAGAATGGATTAAACAGTGTGTTTATATCCTACAACTTCAACTGAAAACATTAGCATGTCTGTCTAACTAGCTTACTACATTCACTAGTATAGTGTTTAACTCAAAGAAGCTAGCATTCTATTAACTATGTTAGTTTGTGGGGTTATGTTTCCCATAGCACATCCCCTTAGTAGCATTAGCTACTGTGTGGAAGCCGGTCCTGGATGCTATAGGAGTTTAAGCTAACATTAGTAACTCTATCTTGCTCTTTATTGGATTTGGCCAATCTAACATTCCAGGGACCTAGTATTGTAGTACTCGAGACCGGTCTTGGTCTCAAGACCGGTCTTAAGACCACTTTTTGATGGTCTTGGTCTCGTCTCGGACTCAAACGCATTTCTACTCGGTTTTGTCTCATTCTCTGACACTGAGGACTCGGGATTTTATTTCAAGACCAGTCAAGACTATAACTTTGGGAAAATCAATAAATTGCTTTTGCATTGGCTGATTTATTTGTTAACATCCTAACTTTGTTTGGATGTAAAACGTATTGCTTCAAATGCAACCAGTAACCCTAATTAAAAATGTGTTGTTCCCGTTAATCACTGTCACCCCTCCCTGCGATGCTTACGTTGCTCTAGTGTTTGTATGTGGGTGTTTTAATGGAAATGTGGATCTTTCAGATCAGTTTGAGAAATACCTATGATCTCGTTCCACATTTTATTGTGGGGAACTGGTCTTGGTCTTGACTTGGTCTCAGCCGCTAAAAGTCCTGGTCTTGTCTTGGTCTCGATAAACTCTGGTCTTGGTCTTGACTTGGTCTCGGTTTGGGTGGTTGACTACAACACTCCAGGAACCCATTATCCAACACAGTGTTAATTTTACCAAACAAATCTGTTAGTCCTCATCTTAAAGGCCTTTTCTCTTGTAATGTTAAAGTGAAACATACTGTTCCAATATACAAACAACATATATGAACAAAAATGCATAAACCTAAACTGTCTTGGTCATCCTAATAAAGGCTAGGAAGCCAAACAGCGTTATATTATAATGAAATAATTTCCCCTTATCATAAAATACTAGTAGCTCTATATGCATCATCAACTGGTGAGGATGCTGACTTCTTGCCTTTTAGTCTCAGTCTTTTAGCATGCTATCATGTGTGTATCCATCAAGAGCATATTAATGATCCCTTTTATAGGGTTTTAAAACAAGTCAGCTGGAAACATTAAAAAGTCAGCCAGAGACCGTGTTTTCAACCAACTCATGAAGCTAAATTAGCTAGCTGATTACCAGCTAATAAAATCTGCTCTGGACAGTGTCATTTCAGAGGGCAAATCTGTCAATGTCTAACGTTACATCTGTCGGACATCAAGGGCCCATAGTTTCATAAATTACTAAAAATGTTGAGTTCTCATTGTAAACTGTACTATGTGCAGTTATGGGGCTTAGCAAACAGTCAATTGGCTTGCAAAAATACTGAACCATCTTTGATACTTTCCACTAAAAGCAATCTACTAAAGCAGAAAAATCTCCTAAAAGTTGTAATATTAAATATTAAACCAGATAAGATAACAGGAGAAAACACAGAGCTGACTGCAAAACAATCAAATAACCTTGAAAATATTTTTTAAATCCTCACCTCTGACAATGAGACCCGCAAAGTTAGACACCCCAGAGCCACGCTCTGATTGGGTGACGCAGCGGTACAGATCTTGATCCTGATTAGTGACTTCTTTGAGGTGGAAGGAGGCGGCGAACCGTCTGTGGTTGATGTTTTTGGTCTGAGCCACAGGAATATCTTCTCCGTTTCTCCTCTGAATCAGCGGGAATCACACAGACAGATCAGGTGCTGCAGAGGCTGGTGGAGGGTTAACTGCCTAGTTCAAGGTCACAAGGCAGAGCTGGACCACACACGCCCAGGCGCACAAACACATAGACACACTCACCCCTCCCCTCTGCCTCAATGACAGCAGATTTGAAGGTCATGACTACAATAGAGCCATAATGAAATCAGAGGCTATTAAACTCTTACTTAATCATGTTAGCTGCTAGGATGTATGGCCTCGAGTCGCTCTGTGTGTGTGTGGATGACACTTTATTATTGGATGTACCAGTCTTGAGGGCGGCACATTGAATGTGATGCTTCATCTCTTTGCGTTGCAAAGATATATCTATATAAATATATATTTGTATTTATATATTGGTTAGACACTGCACATTAATCATTATAAGAATTAATGTTAAATGTTTTATATATCCAAGGGGAAATGGCCACCCTGAAAAGGTAAATAGTCAAAGGGTTGGTTTATCCAAATGACAATAAAACAATTTTCTCATTTACCTATAGTGGTATCTAGTCAAGATTTTGGTTTTGTTTGCTCTGTTTTGAAATAACTATCTTTTTGATTTCTGGCCCCATCCATATAAAAAACATTTGTGGTGCTCACAGCATCGGGCATTTAAAAACCCTGTCAACTCTTTTCATGAGGACTATTTCTTAGGCCGAAAGCAGCTCCAATGAAAACTGTTCACAGTGTATTTTGTGGATTATTTAGTGACCGATTATCAAGTATTTCTGGAATGAGATGATGCTGTTAAATTTTGTAAATGTCATTATTCAGCACTGTGAGCAACACAAATTAAATTCCATTCACCTCCACTTTATTCGTGAATAGACAGAAATCTCAGAAACTGCAATTTTAAAACCTTGGCAAATCAAACCAAATCTATCTTCAAGGCAAGATAGATACCACAAGGCGAATAAGAAAATACAGTGTGTTGTACTATTGATGAACAGCCCCTTTCAACACACATATATTGCACTTACGCTATATATGTTTAGCTGTAGATTCTTGTTCACCTCATAGCAATAGACTAAAACATGGTTTGTATTTAAGTGTTTGTATGTGTGTGTGTGTATGTATGTGAGTGAGTGTGTGTGTGTGTGTGTGTGTGTGTCTAGCTGTACCTGTAGCCAGAGTTTATTGTTCGATGTGTCTCGTCCTGTAGCAATACACTGAAATGTGGCGTTTTGACCGGCGTTCACCTCCACATCTCCAAGACGCAGGAAGTGAGGGGATTTATCTACAACAAACAAATGAAGAAAATTAGATTGTACAGCAAGGTTATATGTATTTGTATTTTAAAATGTTTTTGGTTTCATTTTATTTTCATTTGTCTGTTCAAAGTGGAAATGAGGTTACGGAGCCAGAGGGAGTTATGGATACAAACAGGTCGGGTTATCACAAACACACTGCATAATTTTACAACATTTCCTAACCCTAAGGAGTATGCTCATTATTACTGCGATTAGATTTTACTGGAGCCAGATGAAATCACAGCACAGTGCTGCACGGCCACTGGGAGGTAACATAAATGTCACATCCAGTATATATAATTCGCATAGCTCCCAATTCTCAACAACCGTGCTAAGATATGAAATAAGCCTTTTAGACCCTGAAGATGCAGTTCAGCTATGACATTTTTATTCCAGGAAGGTGATTGCAATCATAGATAGCAGCTACTATGGTGAATGAAAACACACACACACACACATACACACAGGCTAGCACACATGCATTCATGCAAACACGCGCGCACACACAAAC
Organism: Micropterus dolomieu; assembly: GCF_021292245.1. Classification (NCBI taxonomy): domain Eukaryota; kingdom Metazoa; phylum Chordata; class Actinopteri; order Centrarchiformes; family Centrarchidae; genus Micropterus; species Micropterus dolomieu. The sequence continues at coordinate 20,023,159 of NC_060159.1, forward strand.
CTGTGTGTCCAGAAATGCAGCTGTGAGAATGAATGCTTCCACTGTGGAGACTAAGTACTAATTCCTTTTCAAATACTTGCTCCTTCCTATAAGGAGTCCTCTTCCTCTGCCTTTAAAAGACTGGGGCTCTTCTTTTTATATTTTCTCAGATTCCAGGTCACTTTATTGACCATTGATTAATGTGCAGGAATCTCTTTCAGAGACATATCGCTAACTTCTGACAGAGACAGGGACAACAGGGATGCCAGGACCTCACAAAGAAGTTCAAGACTAATAAATGGAATCTATGACCAAGCAAAATTGTCCTGCTACTAGATACATGACAAAAAAGGAGTAATTGCTTCCTTTCCAACATAGGGACCCCCAGGAACCTGCCTATGGCTCAAGATTAACAGACCCTTCTGTTAACAGTAACAGTTTGTCGTCACAACTCCTTTTGGCCTCCAGAAGTAAGGAAACACTCAAGCGAAGGAGAGAAGAAGACCTGAGACGTAGCGAGAATTTAAAATGGATCGCAGTCCTCATCTCTTTCCTGTCAGTGTGAGACAAGAAAGCCACTGTTCAATGCTGTGTGTGTGTGTGGGTTAAAATGAGAGAGAGAAAGTGCTGAGTGGTCAGAATCTTCTCTCTCTATGATTGGCCTAATACTGTCTCATTTCCCGCTTCACTCTCTCCTATTCCCTCTTTCTCTCTGTTTCTCCTTCTCACAATCTCTCACTCCCTTTTTATTTCTCTCATTTTCCTCTACGACTTGCCTTTCTCCTCTCGCTGCATCCCTCCTCTCCTGTGTCACCTTCCCACTTATCTACCCATTCAACTGCAACAGAAACCATCCCAGGTACAGTCTAATTAGTGGCCAAAGCTATCAGCGTCTATTCAGCGAGCTAGGACTAATTGCTGGCATGCTAATGACTCACCGCACGGGTAGCTGAGCACCTGAATGTCGTCAATGGCGATGAAGCCGGCTTTGCTGTCCGAAACCTCTGCTTCAAATATGACCTGAGAAAAGAGAGAGAGAGAGATTTAGCTATTACTGTTTTCATAATTACCAATACTATATAGCATCTTTTTAATATCAAACTACTAATTTAAATAGAGAGTCTCATTGATCCAGATTTCGTTTTCAAGTGAGACCTGTGCACAAGATTAAAAATCTACACTATAAGCACACACAAACACACAATTTATATACACCAAACAGTCGTTCCACATGTAAGAAAACAATTACAAGTAGCAATTAAAATGCTGGAGTATAAAATATACAAAAGAAATGACAGAGCATTAAATACTTTTGCATTGCTTCTATTTTTTATTTGACTCTTGAATTTGTTTGCTGTTTAATTTGTTCTGCTAAGTGCACTTGCAGCGTTTAGTTTTAAAAATAATGCTTATTAAATTAGAATATCCAGTCATTGCTGATCCTCCATTAGCCTGTAAATGGAAATACAATAACAGCAAAACACTGGAAATGCCGTTCCTGGCAGAAAACAGTTTGGCACTGTTACCAAATCATCAACTTTTTCTTGTTGTTACCAAATCAGAAATTGTGACTGTGAACTGAGTTTTGGATTAATTCTGAGTGCACTGGAAGCTGCAAAGTAAGACTACTGCCATTTAAATTTGCTGTCAAAGTGATGGATTCAATCTAAGTTGTCACATGATAGATAGAAAGTCAGTGACAGCTCCAGTGATGTGCATTAAACTGGATAAATACAAAGCTGCCATCCTTACTGCTGCTGGATTTATACATTCTGGCAAACAAGCCAAGGAAGGATAAATGAGATACTTCCTGTTGGATCATAGTAATCTCCTTTGGTACACATAAAATGGTTGCCAGAGAAATGATAATAAGTAATGAAACCAAACGCGGTACAGTAGAGAATGAATATCTATTGTTCCCATCCCATCCATCTCTGTCTTTTTCCTATTCTGCTTTGATTTCATTCTTCTCTTGACTTCTTTTGCAACATTTACATCTGCTTCTTATCTTGATATGACTACATTGTAAACCTTCTATACCTATATACAGGGTACCCCCAGGATTCTCAAAGTTGTATTAAAGACTTTTTAAGACCTTTTTAATACCACCTAGGGTGAAATTTAATGCCAACTTCACTGCTGTGTAATGTAAATCTGTATGAATTTTAAGCCCGAGAAAATTATTATTGAGTATAGATTATTATTAAGTTAACTGAATTTAATAAAACATTGTATTATAATACTCACATTCATATTTAATAGATTTTTGTGTACTCTGATAACATAAATTGAATCAAGGACGTCACTTTGTATTGGAAAGTTGTGGGGACAATACAATACACTTTGCTCACATGCACAATGCACGAATATTGGGTTCATGAGAACAAGACAAGAAGATATTTTAACACTATTTTGATTAAATATTCAATTCTGAAATATATAAATGGGGGGACTGGGGGTCCTCCCCTAGAAAATTTTGAGAATTAAGCACTTAATTTCCTGCATTCTGGAGACATTTCCTGCACCAATTTATGGTAGAATTAATAGTGCAGTTGAGTTGTTACAATTAGTTATACCTTGGCTTGATAAGGTAATGTAATGTAATATAATATGCCAATGTAAATGCCAATTGCTTCATTGATTAGTCATCCTGTTCTGGTCCATCTAAAGGTTGCTTGAAATATAGTATTGGCTTGATCTGGGTGACGTAGTTTAATGTGTGTTAGCATGTTGGACGTCTCATACACAACTGTCTATCCGTTGCTGTGATAACGTTAACTGACCTGGAACCCTCTGCATGTCTTCCAGTTCCGCTGTTCCATTACCGCTCGCCATAGTGTGACTGACTCGCACACTGATCCGCTTGTTGTGCAAACCTCCGCGCCACTGCCTTCTATGCCCAAACTTGTCCATATCTCTGACCTTCTGAGCTTCAGACACTTGCCCATTCTGAGTCGACCAGCTAACGTTAGCTTGTTAGTAGCACTTCAGAGACATTGTTTTCTTGCTAGCGGTGTAAGCATTCATCGGCCCAACACTTTGGTTCATATTAAAATAAAACAGCTACTGGATTGATTGCCATAATAGTGTATAGGCCTCCAGATATTTATTCATTCAGTACTTTGTGTTTTGCGCCAATTTGCAAATGTTAGCATGCTAACTTGCTAAGCTAAGATGGTGAACATGCTGAACATTACATATACATAACCTACACAGCTATAACTAAACATCAGCATGTAATTGTGAACATGTTAGCATGCTGACATTAGCATTTAACTCAAAGCACCACTGTGTACAAGCAGAGGCTCACTGAGCTGCTAGCGTCGCTGCAGACTCTTGTTAACTTAAATTTCTGGTTGATAAACTGGTATGAACGCATGTGACTACCGACTATGAGTTTATTTATCTGTCTTTCAACACACAAAAATGGATTAATGAGTCGTTTTTAATCAAATAAGTGAGAAAAAAGTTGTTGTTTCTATTTCTCTGAATTTCAAGTAGGGTGCTAATAATGCTGCCATTTACCACTATCTCAGTTCATCAACTCATTTATATCTTCTACCCTCCTTCTTCATTGTCCATACATCAGCCCTCCAACTCCCTACACTCTTTATTTTTCCCACGATCATCCCTCTTTCTAACCCTAACTCCTCTCTTTCTGTCTCTCGCTTGCCGTATCTATTTTCTAACAGTGTTTACTCAGAGGGGAGCCCTGTAATGAGCAGAGAGGAGGTCGCTATCAAAAAGAGACACAGGGAGAAAGAGAGAGTGAGGGGGTGAGCAGTTGTTGTCATTCATCACCTGTAAGAGGAAATCTGCCGTGAACTGTTTACCCATAGCTTATCATCCCCTGCTTGTCACACTCTCCCCCTCTCTGTCTCCCTCCCCTACCAATCTATCTTGTCTCTCTCTCCTATCATCTTTCACTCATAGCTCACTGCGGAGCACAGCACAAAGACATCAGTTGACTTTTAATACCTTCATCTCTGTCTGCCTGAAGACCGGCTTGCCTGGCTGTCTGCCTGCCTCATTGTTTTTTATTATAACCACGTTTGTTTTGGTAGCTATAACATGACCTAATGACTTCTTCTCTTTTGTGTGCACATGCACATGTGCAAATGTATAAATTTCATCTTTCTGAGAAATCCACTTTTTGTATACATTTCAGTATAGTCCTTGAGGGCAAGTCCATGCCATAAGCAAATTGCAAGTCAGTTGCAAGTCTTTCAGGTCTCTGAAGATTGACTAATACAATGACACCGCATTTGAATCATTTGTTTTCTTGTACAAGAGTACAGTAAAAAGACTTTTTAATACAACAGAGACCAAGTCTGTTCAATAATATTCTTAATAATAAACTCTTCATAGTGTGTGGTTAAGGGCTGTTTTAGAAACAACTTTTCAAACATAAAAAACATGAACAATTTAGCTAAAAAAACAAGCTGCTGATTACTACATTATATTATGTTTGAATCATCACCTGAATTTTCTGTTTCACTTTATATAAAGACAATTCTACCATAAATTGGTGCAGTGAAACATGACTTCAATGCCAAAAGATTTGTCTTGAGATTTGAAAGCAACAAAATTCAAACATCAAGTTTAAATTACAATGATTTAAATATTAAAGTTAAATCATTGTTCAGTTTAAACTTGATGTTTGAATTTTGTTGCTTTCAAATCTCAAGACAAATCTTATGGCATTGAAGTCATGTTTCACAGCAGTCAAGTCTCAATTTTCTGACTTTATCTCAAGTCTATTGCTCTGTTAATGATCATGTATTTCAGCAAGTAGTCTGTAAATGATTTCCACAGTGCCTAGGGTCACTGCAGCCTGGATGCATGTCATTGCTCTATTTGTTTCCTTGTAGAATTTAATTATCAGCCACAGGACCCTTTGAATTCTGTGATCCATGGATCCCGTGGTGGTCGTCTCTGAGGAAACCACTTCAATCAAGCAGGTGTCAAGCTCATCAGTGTGAGGCAGGATTACTGATAGCTTGGATTTACAAGTTCTCATATGGGCAAAGCAACTCTGAAAAGTTGAAGGCTGAGGACTGACATATCATCACTCAGAGAAGGGCTGGACGATAGCATACATCCCCTTATCAAACGATTGCATTCATCACTTTGATGTATGCATGTATGGGGTCTGAATCAAAATTGTTTTAATTGGCAGGCAAGGCGTGTTTATAGTTTGAATCATCTCAGTCATGTCAGCTGGGTTTAAACACCTGCTTTCTCTAAGCACACTGTAATTTAAGGTCACCATCCTTTTTATATTTATGTGAGAAAGTTGTGCTTGTATGACCCAAAACTTAAAGTTAAGCTTAAGGTTGAAATGGCAAAAACAACAGTGAGATTTCTATTAGCAATGGAAAATTTAAAATAAAAAAGAAATAAAGACAAAACTGTAATTAGAAGGTCTATCTAAATAGGGCTGCGTGGGTGTGTGTGTGTGTGTGTGTGTGTGTGCGCGCGCATCAATTCTTGTGTGACAGTGTGTGCATGACTACATGTGTCTGCTTAGTCTTCCCCTGGTGAAACCAGTCTCATTACAACTCAAGCTAAAGTGCTAACACAGAAACATGTTTGAACATGAAAAAATAGCTCCATAACCTCAAATCCAATAACCTGATTCATAGCTTGAAAAACCTACATAAGCCTCAGCAAACCTGGATGATTATGTTCAATTAAAACATGTTGACACACGAGTTTCATGCTGGTGATCTCCTCCCATAGTCACTGAGGGCCATTTGAGCTCCAGATGGGCCATTTGGTGGATGCTTTCACACTTGGCCTTACAGTAATAATACAGGGTCCCCAGGCTATGTGTTAACATGAAGTGTGTGTCTGTGTGTGTGAGTGTGCCTGCTAGGACATTTGGAAACAAGCTATCCCACAACATGCACACATCTGTCACCACTGGCCAACAAACACCCACAGATGATGCTGATTGACTATCATGAATTTAAGAACAAAGAAGAAACATACAAGCACGTGTATTCAGTAGAATCCACTTCCACTGTCCTGCAATAATTTCAACCTCTTAGAATCTTATAATGTTCAGATTTTGAGAGTGTGTACAACAAGACACAACAACAATGACAACAATATCAATGTCCTGCACGGTGACCACTATGTCTACAAACACAACGCATACACACACACGCAGCTCTTTTTTTTCAGTCTCTTTGTAGCCTTATCGTCACCTCCTGAGCCTCAGTCAACACAAATAAATCAGATGCTTGCCTCACAGCATGTGTGTGTGTGTTTGTATTTGTGTGTGTTTGTGTATGCACATGAACACGAGTGGAAATAAAGAAATATGTACATGATTAAGGAATCACAGCCATCATTAGTCATTTAAGGAGTTACCTGATATTCATTAGGCCAAAATGTGGAGACGGCGAGTTCGGCTCTCAGCCACTCTTTCCCTGAAAGACAAGATTACAGTCAACACAAGCAAATAAAATCACAAAAGTGTCAGAAAGAGTTGTGAAATGAGAGTCTGAGTGGTGCTCTGAGCCTGTCTTTACCAGTGTAGGACGTCACGTTCCATATAGGGTTGGCCAAGGGACCCTTGTTAACCTAGAAATGACAGAGCACAATGTAAAACAAATTAGTCCCAAATAGTTCCCACAAAAAAGAACCTCCTTTGAATTTCTTGATGCACTCAAAGATCTCCTTTTCATTACAATGAGATGCATTTAATTACAAATAATAATAATAATAATAATGACGATAATAATGGCACGGATTATAACACGTTTAAGTCTAAATCGTGCTTGTCTCATGGTCAGAGGTCAGGGTCAGCTACACAACCACCTTTAGGCTGGTGGGAACTCTGTTTTGCGGGGAGGATTTTTGCAGTAATGTGGGTTTGACTTTGTGTCATAAGATTGAAGGGCAGTCTTCCTACTCATAATGCTCCCTTGCTGCTCAGAACCAGGAATTGGTAGAACCAGTAAAATAGCAATCTTCTGTTAACGTGTTTTCTAACCACTTCAACAAATCGTACAAAAACTTAGGGTGAGGAGAGAGGGGATGAGAAGTCAGGACTGTTGTGGTAACAACTAAAGTGGAGGGAAGACTGGATCGTTGCATCACAAAATGCAGCTGTGCTATATATTCCCTTCCCTGAGTGGATCCCCCACACTTTGTACTTTGACAGATGTCCAATAAAATAAATAATATAATCTTACACAACAACCTAAAAATAAAGACTTAGAGTTTAAAAGTCAATATTTTTTGTGAAAACAATTATTAATGCTTAATTAGGCAAACTCAAACAAACTATTGGTTAAGACAAGGCAGTCAGTAGCCTCTATCGTATGCTAGTTGCATTACTTGTGGCTGTGTTTCACAATATCCAGAGCACATTACCCATAAATCCTGTTTTGTTTTGTTTTAAACCGAAGGGGCTCTGTTCACCATCTGCTATTGTGACAAACCGAAAGCTTTAACACAGCACTTGAAGTCATCTAGAGTTGCTTTTTGGAGGAAAATAATATATAAAAATAAATAAATTCAATGCAGCTTGTGTCTCATGAAATCAAACCTCACCTCACACACTGTAAACTGCTATGTAGAGGCCAGATGGTCTTGTTTGTTTACAGAATTCATGTTAATGTTAATGTTAATTAATGTCTCAAAATTAAGAAGTTAGGGACAGATTGTTTACTGGGCAGGTAATACCATGTAAATGGAACCAGCACAATCAGTCGCAGTCATTAAAGACAAACTATTACATTCTGTTTTCTTATGTTTGTTCAATAATTACCTTCACCAGGACGTTGAGGGTGCCAGGGCTGGAGCCGTCAGGGCTGGTGAGGAGATAGTTGAAGTCGATGCAGTGAGTGTCGTTCTCCTTCATGACCGGCAGCTGAAACCTGGCCTTCTCCCCAACATCATACTGAGAGACGTCTACGTACATGTAGGAACCTGGACACAGATGTGGAGACGGTCATATAAAAAAAGCAACATTGCATATAATTCAAGGTGCATTGGGTTCACAGTGTTTATGAATCTGACCTGAATAAAGACCAATGAATCAGCTCGTTTTTGTTTGCAGCTGTTTGTGCTTACATCACATAACTGCTGAAATACAATGCTTGAACAGACTGGCAATGGCACCCGTAGGTAGCTAGTGTCGACTCCGTGATTATTGTGACTGGACTTGGCAAAGAGCAGGTTGTGTGCCCAATGCCCATTGCCTGTGTGCATGTACCTACAAGAGTAAACCAACTCTCTCTGCTGCTGTGTGGCTTAAAAATAATCCACATTGCAGACATGAACTGCTGCAACAGTTGTGTGAATAGAGTGATGTTTTCTCATTCCCTCTGTTTATCTATTTTTTTTCGTGATAGAACTTCACTGCCTTGCACGTTTTTTAAGACTTGCCAGGTCTGTAAATTTCAGTTATCATAGTTTATCTAAATTAAAACCTTTTGTTTATACTCTGCAATATATTGTATACTGTACAGTGTGGTTTTGATGTCTTAATTAGTTACTATTTAGTTTTTTTTTCTTTATCACAAATTGGTTTTGATGTTTTCTGCACAATCTCGTAGTGCTTGTCAATTTAAATTTCACTGCACATCCCGTGGTTTGCATAAAACTCTTTGAATCTTAAATCTAAATCACTCCTTACCCAGTTTATCTCTGATAGTTAGTACTACATATCCATGTCTGTGTGTTGCCTCCAAATGTACGCCAAGGCACATTACAGTAAGCCAACAAGGGAACCAGGACTTTCTCCTGTGAGAACATTGTGAGTCCAGTAAAACTCCAACCTGTGAATGTTGTCTTCTTTGTTTGGTCTTCCTTCCTTGACACTTTAAAGCAGTTTCTTGTCATGGGAAAAAAGCCAAAAGAGCCTTTATTCTTTCCCTTTATGTTTGCATGTCTTTACTCCTGTTTCTCTCTCCTCTCATTCTCTCTTTTGGGCTTACAGTACAGGAATCAGTCATCAGTCCCCCCCAACACATAAAACAAACCCCTGTTACTGCAACTGTGTCATTTGTTTCTCCTTTATGATTGTGGGGCTTTTTCTCAGCAAGCCAACAACAAATAAACACAGGAAATGAAAAAGAGAAGAGCAATTTCTTTCTTTTACATTCCTAATTTTATGTTCTTATGAAATCACATAATCACTTATTTTGTTTTTATTATGTTCCTCCTTTCTCTGCTGATTTCAAACATAAATCCATTAGTTTTGTTATTCTAATATGATGGGACTCTGTCACTACTGAAGACAAAGAGTACTTTAGGTACTTTGTTATGCCTACTGTCACTGCTGAGTACTATACCTTGTACCTTTACAGTACTAGTTGACTGCAGGAAATGGAGCTTGAAATAATACATAATCTGGGTGTGCTGACAGGACAGTCAGTCAGCCCATCCAGATGTTTCAGTAATCAGCTCAGACCTCAACCAGATGTTGTCCCAGTGAAATATGATGAAATGGGATCCTTTCCTGCCTCATGTCTAATCTCACAATCTTACATTAGCACAACAGAGAGAAAGCAGCCATGATAGCATTTAATTCAATTTGTAGAACTGAATAGAATAGAATTAAATAAAACTAGAGCTGAAACAATGCATCGATTAATTGGTAGGTCAATCTCTAGACACGTCTCTTTAATATTGAGTGGAAGTTGGGTACAGTGCCGAAGGAGTGGCAGACTGGGGTGGTGGTTCCCCTGTTCAAAAAGGGGGACCAGAGAGTGTGTGCCAATTACAGGGGTATCACACTTCTCAACCTCCCCGGTAAAGTCTACTCCAAGGTGCTGGAACGGAGGGTTCGGCCGACAGTCGAACTTCAGATCGAAGAGGAACAATGCGGTTTTCGTCCTGGTCGTGGAACAACGGACCAGCTCTTTACTCTGACAAGGATCTTGGAGTGGGCTTGGGAGTATGCCCATCCAGTCTACATGTGCTTTGTAGATTGGGAGAAGGCGTATGACCGGGTCCCACGAGAGATACTGTGGGAGGTGCTGCGGGAGTATGTGTTGAGGGGGGCCCTCGGGAGTAAGTCGGACTCTTTCCGGGTGAGGGTTGGCCTTCGCCAGGGCTGCACTTTGTCACCAATCCTGTTTGTGATTATTCATGGACAGGATATCGAGGCGTAGTCGTAGTGAGGAGGGTTTGCGGTTCGGTGGTCTTGGGATCTCACTGCTTTTTGCGGATGATGTGGTCCTGATGGCATCATCAGTCCGCGACCTCCAGCTCTCACTGGATCGGTTCACAGCGGAGAGTGAAGCGGTTGGGATGAGGATTAGCACCTCTAAATCTGTGGCCACAGTGCCAACTCCAGGTAGGGAATGAGTCCTTACCCCAAGCGAAGGAGTTCAAGTACCTCGGGGGTCTTGTTCACGAGTGAGGGGAGATCGGAGCAGCGGGGGCGGTATTGCACTTGCTTTACCGCACCGTTGTGACGAAAAGAGAGCTGAGCCGTAAGGCAAAGCTCTCGATCTACTGGTCAGTTTTCATTCCTACCCTCACCTATGGTCATGAAGTCTGGGTCATGACTGAAAGAACGAGATCGTGAGTACAAGCGGCCGAAATGGGTTTCCTCAGGCGGGTGGCTGGTGTCGTTCTTAGAGATAGGGTTAGAAGTTTGGCCATCTGCGAGGAGCTCAGAGTACAGCCGCTGCTCCTTTGCATCGAAAGGAGCCAGTTGAGGTGGTTTGGGCATCTGGTAAGGATGCCTCCTGGATGCCTCCCTAGGGAGGTGTTCCAGACACGTCCAGCTGGAAGGAGGCCTCGGGGGAAGTCCCAGGACTAGGTGGAGACACTGGCCTGGGAACGCCTCGGGATCCCCCATTCAGAGCTGGTTAATGTGGCTCGGGAAAGAGAAATTTGGGGTCCCCTGCTGGAGCTGCTGCCCCCGCGACCCGACCCTGGATAAGCGGATTAAGATGGATGGATCTCTGACAATCAATTAATCATCATTTCTCAAGCAAAAACGCTAAACATAGGCTGGTTTTAGCCTCTCAAAGGTGATGATTTGCCGCTTTTCTCAATTTTATATTGCTGTAATTTTAATGTCTTTGGGGTTTGGACTGTTGTTCACATTAAAAAAGTGATATGAAGACATCACTCCGGACTGTGATGGGTATTTGTTAAGTATCTGACATTTTATAAGCTAAGCGATTAGTCGAGTCACTGAAAAAATTATTGATAGATTCATCAATAATGAAATCAATTACATTGTTACTTGAAGCTCTTAATAGAAGAGAAGAGGGCAAAACCGAACATTATAGAGTAGAACAGAACAGAAAAGAGCTGAACACAACAGAACAGAATAGAACAAAACAGAATACAGTACAATAGAACAGAACAGAACAAAGTTGAACAGAACTTAATAAAATAAAAAAGAACATAATATAACACAACACAATATCTTTGCTCAAGTCAAGAAAACACGGCACTCCATCCTAACTGGTTAATTGTATTTGCATATTATACCATACACAATATGTTTTATACAATGAGCTGTAGGACAATAGTGATTATCACTTATTGTTTAGCAAATCTACTGTGAGAAAACACTTCTCTCTGCAGAATACAGCAGAATATAACAGGCTTTCAGCTACTGAGCGTTGCATGAACACACACACACACATCAGCTTTTCAAAGCCAAACACTGTATCCTAGTTATTGGATTGGCCTTTCCTCTGTCTTGATCTCTATTCTCCTCTCTTTCTCTTTGATTACCACCCCACCATCCGCCTCTACACACACACACATACATGTATTTCAACCATAACAGTATTAGCATAATCCTACTTCCTGTTTGTGAATGTCACCAACAAGACAAAAAATGAGAACGTCCAAACTGGACTACAGCCAATCTGACCAGAAACAAGACTAGGCTAGCACTGTTCTCTATCGCCAAATCTGTAATCTAAATCTCTCCAAAATGAACACACGATGGATGTCACTCCTATTCCTTCAGTTTTGGCACTGACACTAAGATGGTGACATGAGAAAAGTGCCTTTAAGATGGCTGCCAAGATGGTGTGCCAGCTAAAAATACTCCTATCAGTCAGAGACCCAGATATGTCACAACACACACAACATGGCAAAAATATAACCTTTAGCACTTCAGTTAATCACAACGCTGCCTGCTGAAAAATCATGACAACGAATGGATTAGGCATAGGTAAAAATAACTGAATGGTATTCGGTAAATAGGGCTCTCAGCAATGTCCAACATGTTATAGGGTTATCCAATGCATGGTTCCTGAAATAATATTGAATAATATTTTAGAAATCATTCAAATGCTTTAATATCAGCCAAGGCAGACAAACAAAAACAACACTTAATATGAGACAAAAATAGCATTGGAAAATATGAGTAATAAAACACTGACAGTACATGAAACTGATACAACGCCCATGCTAAGAAAGCAGACCCTGTGATGCCAAGAACATCTGACACCTTAAGTCTGCCAGTTTCTAAAATGGCTGATGTCTTTGAACTGCCAAAGTCTAAAATGGCTGCTAATAGAATGACGACAAAATATAATGATGAGGCTAAAAATACCCTCGTGACAGCCTTAAGACCTAGATATGTCACACAACAACAACAGCAGCTGCGTGGTAGACAGAGGACAGTATTCTTCAGCAAAACAGTAACAGCCTGCTGTTGGGATAACAGCTAATGGGAGATTTACTTTCAGCATTTTATGGTACCAACCATATTACCTGACAACCTCTTGGATTTTTCATTCCGCAGTAAAATACTAATAAAAAACATGCAGCTCTTCACTAATACTAGTCAAAAATGGAACAAATTTTATTTGTTTTTAAAGCACTGCAGGGACCTAAACAGCTCGCATCGCAGGTTGTATTCCATGCCCAGGCTAACCAATCGTTATCAGTTGATCAGCTTTTTTTCAATATTTGTTGTGTGTGTGGCATCTTCAAATGTCTTGTTTCGTCTGACAGTCCAGAAGATGGTCAATTTATGAGAAAAAAAAAAACGTAAATCTTCACTTTTGAGAAGCTGTAATCAGGGAATTTCTTGGCTTTTTTTGTTTGAAAAATTATTTGAATGCTTAAACAATTAACTATATTTCTATATATTTCTGAGGTTTCTGTGAATCAACCACCTCATTGTTTAACTGATTCTTTAAAGCTCTTGTGCTCTATGAATAACTATCTTAACAGTCAAAATGCACATAAACTAAATATATGATTTACACTTTCATTTGACCAGAAATTACATTGGATGACAATGTCTAAAATACAGTGCAATCAAATGCAACAAATGCTACTTTTGTGAAGCTTAATGTTGAATCTGCGTCAGAGAGGTTTGATTTAATGGTTATTTTAAGGCTGTATAGTTTGTGTGGCTATGTCCATCATTATTCACTCATTATTAAAACATGTTGTGCACAAGGGACCAGCTCTACTGCAGTTTACATGCCTTTTTTTCTCCTGCCTTATTAGACAGTAGTACACAGTGGAAAAGCAAGTGCAAAGAGAAAGACACAGAGTGAATGGCATGCCAAATAGATTTGGAGTGGTTGTGGCTGACAACATTATGAGTCAAGAGTATGTGCTTTAGTCCACTGAGCCACAGAGCCCCAGCCCATGAATGTTCAACTGGCACAACAAACGTTGCCAGCGTTGCATCTACACCCTGCCATGCTGGCTAGTGCCAACATCAACCCCCAGAGAGATTACATAGAATAGTTTTATCTCTGTTACGAAAACTGCCAAACCATCCCTCCACACTCAATACTGCCTTAAGCATAAATGGTGATTAGCAACTGTGACAAATCAATGCGGGTTATAAGAACAAAAGTATAATTGTTGGCTGAGCTATCAAATGACTAAAATGATTCCACGTTAAGCCCTAAAATTACTTCCTTTCTTCTGCCAATACCTTTGACAATATATAACCCTCTGAACTACTAATCAACAAAATAGACTCACTCCCAATGTTCCTCTTAACAAAGAGGATGGGTATATCTTTGCTTTCAGGGGTCAAAAGCCAAAAGGTTTAGTGCCTATGTTCTAAATCATGGCACACCCTCAGGAAGACTGGAGACAATTCTAATAATAGATATTACCAGTGTGTCCCTGGACAGGGCATTTAAGCTACCAACTCAACCCTTCACCCATCCCCTATTACTTCTTCCAAATACAAAACCTAGCCAAGTGCTGTATCTGTAATCCCCTCCAGCAACCTCATTTTCCAGCCACAGCACCACTGTCCCACACCCTGCTGGCATTATTAACACATCAAATGTCAGTTCATGCTCCCGCACCTTTAGGCAACGCTCTGAACCCCCCTTTTAGCAATCAACGTCTCCAAACCATTAACCTGGCATGCCGTCCCCATGCCCTGGCTCATTCCACTAGCTTCTACAGGCGTTAATGCTTTGCTAATACCAAGCGTTACCTCTGTGCTCTTGGGCAAGATGTTTAACCTCTTCAAACTGCCAACTCTACCCTCTCTGCATAGTGACACCACTTGATATTAATAACACTAAATGCTAGACTTTGGATCAGTACAAATGGGCAAGGCATCCTACTCTCTTGTCATGGCTTAAATATATGCAAGACCACATGTACCAGACAGCAGGCATAACACACACACATTTTGGGAGGAAATGTGTGTGTGTTTGTGTGAAACACGTCAAGTGCTGGTGTTGAACTGAACCTTTCTCTAAATGTCAGCGAGGCTGGGTTGTCATGATGATAAGCATGAGAGATAAATAACGGCATTACATTGTCATGGCAACAAAGTCATAATCTTCCACAACAGAGGAGAGGAGAGGAGGGGGGATAAGGGGAGAGGAGATAAGGGAATAGGAAAGGTAAGGAAAATGTAGGAGAGGAAAGGATAGGAGAAGAGACGAAAGGAGATAACAGGACAGGGAAGGAGAGGAGACAAGAGGAAAGAAAAGATGATGAGAGGAATGAAAAGGAAAGGAGACCAAAAGGAAGGAAAGAAGAGGAGACTAGATGAAAGGAAAGGATGTGAGCGGAGAAGAGGAGATGAGAGATAATAAGATCTCAAGCAAGTTTGTGGCTACATTTGAACATGGTTTCTTCACTGTGGTTAACGGCATAGTTCATACAACAGTCAACATTCTCACTCTGTGGTTTTAATTTTGTAAAGCCAGTTACCAGCTCAACATTGCATAGCTGGATATTGTTACAACATTTTGCTTTTAACATTGTAAAGTAGGCAACCTTCCCTGTTCCCTGCCGTTGATTAATGACCTCATATTCTGTTAATTAGACCCTCAGCCCTGAGGCAGAAAGATTTAATTTCCCCTTCATCATCATCATGGAGAAAAAAAACAACTGATTAAATAGGAGAGGAGAGGAGTGGAGAAGAGAGGAGTTGAGAGAGGAGAGGATTTCTTAGAAAAGAAGAGAGAGGGAAGAGGTGTGGATGGGATACAGAAGAGAATGATGTGTCAGTGGTGGAAGAAGCACTCCGATCTTCAAAAAAAAGTAATAAGTAAAAGTACTGATCCAACAATGTAAAAATACTACATTACAAGTGAAGGTCCAGCATTCAAACTCCTACTTGAGAAAAAGTACACAAGTATATTCGAAAATCAAAGTCCTTGTTCTGCAGAAAAACTGCCCCTGATACCAATATATATTACATGCTTAGATTGTTAATACGGATGCATCAATTTATAATAAACATTTTACCGCTGCAGCTGGTTGAGGTGCCGCAAGTTTTGACTACTTTACATACAGCTCTGTATTTTAGTCCAGCGGCTTCAAACTAAAGGGTCAGACCCCCTTGAGAGGGTCACAAAACAGATCTGGAGGGTCTATATGAACTTAAACTAAAACATATATTTAAATTAAAGCATCTCAGAGGTATAAAGGTAAAAAGTCTATGTGGTGGAACTGCTAACAACTCGTTGAACATTTGATATATCACAAGCAGCCCCATCTAGACAATGCTTGTTTATAAGGGGTCACAAGCCAAAAGGGTTGGGAACCAGTGGTTTAATCTTTAATCTTTATATAACCTATGTTGTTTTCTGAAAAAGTACAATTAACCATAACTGTTAAATGAATGCATAAGAAAGGAAGTCAAGTCTCACCTTGTGGCAGGTCTGGTGAGACGTAGGGCACTTCCTGTGTGTTGATGTGCGTCCAGTCAAAGTCATCATAGGGATCCTGCTGGTAATCACATTGAGAGAAGCCCTCATCAAACGTACAGCTCCCTGCAAAGAGAAACACAATAAGATTTAGTTCACGAACAATCAATGATTATTGACTGAAGTATCTCCATGTAATTAGTTTGAATGCAAAATGAATTCCTCTCTGGTCTTATCCAGTAAAACTTTTGATTCTTTCCTGTATGTTGTATTTCTGTGCGAGGCTGTGTCTCAGCTCATTAACAAAACCACCAGGAGTCTGAGCTCCAACAGTCATCACTCAAGGCCAGTCAGAATCACCTCTGACTCAATCATCAGGGCCTTCGGCTGATCATCTGAGCCCATCACCACAGCCTCGGGACAACCATGTGTGAGCTGGCCGCCTGGGGCCCCGATTACACAGAAAGTCGCCCTAATAGAGAGAGACGCCACTTGTCCCTGACGGCAAGCTGAGATAATCAACTCGCAATGATATGTGGCTTGTACTGGCAATATCTCTGCACGCTGGCTACTGCTAGCTATCTGATTCATTGACCTACGAGAGATGCACGGCTTGTGTTAATAAAATGGCTAGGAGAGATATGGCTAAGAAAAGCCACTATGCCATCTGATTCAAGTTACTGATAGTTAGTGGGCACAGTGACGTATACCTTGTGCCTTTCTTGACATTGGGGAAAAAAGGAGTGGTTGATATGGATAAAATCTTGCATATATATAGTTTTATTATAATAATATGATTTAGTATACTGTAAACAAATACACATAGGTAAAATATACAGAGGAAGGGTAATAAGCACTGGGTGAACATGCTATTTTATTAATCTGATGTCAATAAAACAATATAATGTTGGGATTACTACTGGTGCTTTAGGAACACTGAAAAAAATTAATTATGTTCCCCCGTTGAGCAATAGCACTGAAATAAGCTCAGAAAGTGTTATCACACACCAAACAACCAAATAATCTTGAATTGTGTATCACAATCATGATGTTATTTATTGCCCAGCTCTAGTATAAAGCCCAGGTCAACTTTAGCACAGAAACAAACAAATAGTAACCTGCATAGTTGAAAGGACTTAATGGATTTAATGACTGGACTTGTTGGCCACATTAAATTTGCCAAATCTGGCTAAACCAAAACACAAACCACTAAGAACATTTAAATCTATTTCTCTTTTTGTGTGAAATGTGCAAATTCAGAGGTTATTAAACTTTCCTGTAACCCCTTTTGTTTTCTAGAGAGTGGAAGTCATGAAACCAGCGGCAAACCTCAACACCAAGATATACAATATCCACAACCACTTAGAAACCACTAAGTAAGAAAGTATACATGAGCAAGCCACCATGAAGTACTACAGCAACCAGCGCTGCCAGCAATATAAATCTCCTAGCATTCAGCTAGCACTACAGCTTTGCTACCTGTGTCCTAGAGCGAGCTGCTGTGATGGAGAGCAGAACGACAGGCCCTCAGATACCCCACTGATCTGAGCTCCCGCTACAGAGGGATACCAGGAGGTGACAGCCGCCGCCGGAGGAGAAACAAGTTAACATCAAACCAAGCGACTGTCTTCAGCTGCCGGCTGTATGGCTGGTTGTGACTCACAGCCCCAGAGATGCACTGGATCAAATTCCTCTCGGCGTCATTCTTTAAACTAGCCTCTCTACGTGCAACTCAATTCAATCCCATTCAATTCAATTAAGTCTTTGTCACAACAAGTTACCTCCAGTCATAATGTGAAAAATGCCGGGACATGTAGAGGGCACCAAGTACAGCACGACAACACGCATTTTTTCTACTCCAAAGTATTCTATTATAAACTCAACTTTATACAGAATCTAATTCTACTGATGTCTAACAAATGCTGCTATGTGTGTGTGTGTGTGTGTGTGTGTGTGTGTGTGTGTAAATCTCCATGACTTCCTGTCTCCCACAGTGTGTGTGTCAGTTTACATCTTGCTGTCAGGTAGCTCTCTCTGCATGGGTTAAAACAGCAGAGTGTGTAACTCTGGGGTGTATGTTTGTGTGTTGACTGAAATATACTGCATCTACAAACTACTACAAAACAATAGGAACTACTATACGGTTTAAAACTCCATGCAAAATACAACATATAACATATAGTATGTTAATGGGTGCAGTACCAAAAAACAGTTTGTATATGTGTTTTATGATGGAAAATAATTTCATTTGTTAGCAATATTTTCCAATTTCTTAGTACAGAAACAACATGAGAGTAAAACTGGGCAACCCAGTCGTTTCATTATGCCTTTGTTATGCATTACATATTTGTTTGGATTAGTCTGTATAACCTCTCAGTAATTCCTTTGGCTTTAATGACTGTGATTAAGACATGCAACATTGTTGGTTTCTTTAGAAAGCTTCTAAATAAGGAGAGCGTGTGTGATAATATCAGGGGTAGGGGAAGGGGCGTTATAATGGAAACACAAATTTTCAACAAATATTTTTACTCTAACTGAAGATACCTAAAACCACATCAACACCACACTGCTCTTTGCAGAAGAATTAGAATCAGAACTGCTTACATGTCTGAAAGGGCCTTTTAATATTCTACTCAAATCTACATACAAGATACTCATGATGGGTTGTGGAAGTGAGCACAGGCACAGCAGCACTATAGGGTTCTTTGTAAGAGCAGAGTCTTTGCTTCAAATTAAATTGTGTGTCTTTGCTCCGAAATGACTCCCAAAAGGCTCAATCATTCAGACATTCTGTAAAGATCATGTTCAAGTTTAATTAACACGGTGGGAGTGTTTAAAATGCTAGCTATGGTTGTTTAATTAATGTGGCCTTTGATTTGTTTGCAATCTATGATGAGACATGACAAGCAGCAGCCATATATCAGTATCCAATATTAAGTTTGATTGCTAATGTGCATGATAACACTATATATTAGACTTGTTCAAAAGCACAGCAGTTTACCGCGAAGCTGGTCCTGAATGGGTGGTCGGTATTTAAAGTGTCAAAGTGTCAGATGGATGTTGAAGACAGACAGCCGCTAGAGGAAAGGTAAATGTCACTGCAACAGTTCAAAATGAATGTCAAGTCTTAGTAATATGTATATATTTTACAACATTGATTCAGTGTAAAAACAGACATGACACATGATTTATTCCTTGCTCACTGACTGGAGTTTTGTGCTCAGCGCTGCTGCTGGTGGCTTGGAACTACAATGTGACAATACTGATGTTATTTGTGCATATTAGTTTAGTGTAAAGCCTGTAAAGAAAGTCTGTGTTTTCTTGATGTGTTAAATTGCTAGGCCGCTGTTGACATGAAGCACTTAGCCTTGGTTCACCCACTGCAGCATTTGTTTGGCCTTGTTTAACCTTACTGAAGCTATACAACACATACAGAAACTCTATTTAGTTTGAAAGCTTTCTGTTGGAATTTCTGCTTCTGAAAGCAGTGTACAGCAAAACTGGATTTAAATGCCCCGTGTTTATAATATGTGCTGTGGGCTTTTAACTGTGTATACACGCAAACACTGAGTTCCACTCAGCTCTGATATAGTGCTGTGGTAGACGAGATATTTTGCCTCGACTTAACAGTAAAGAAAACATGTCCTTGCTTTAAATTCTACTTTAATGACTGGTTTCAAGCTGGAATGAGGGACTTCTACATATAAATGAATGTCCACTACATTCAAGCCCTTGCCAAACAAGTTCACACACCAGGTAAATGTCTCTGTATTCGCAGTAAACCGGAGTGTTAAAATCTGCCCTGGCGCACCAGTAGTGATGCTTTTTACGTCAACCAGCAATGATGTTGAAGGGGGGAGCAACCCAAAAAAAAAAAGGTAAATTGGAGAGAATGTTTATTGAGAATTGTTTATTTATGTTTATTGACTTTATATGCCCTGCGATGGACTGGCGAACTGTCCAGGGTGTACCCCGCCTTTCGCCCAATGTCAGCTGGGATGGGCTCCAGTCCTCCCGCGACCCTGTACGCAGGATAAGTGGTTGACGATGGATGAATGGATGGACTTTATATGGTCAAGTCATGCCAATAAAGCCACTTGAATTGAACTTTGAACGGAGATGATGCAACTCTTTCCCAACATTGCTCTGGAGTAACAGTAGCGTCAGAGTAGGCTACAGCTACTAGGAGAATGGCAGCCTTAGGTGAAAAAATCTAAGCAGAAGAAAAGAAAAGTTTCTGATGCTCCAGATAAAAGAGAAACTCGGCGTTCAAAGGAAGGGTTACAGTCAAAACAAGAAAGCGATCAACGGCGAGGATAAACGTGGATAACCGTTGGTGTAGCTTTTTCTCATTGGAGGGCAATGAAAGAAGAGAAGCGACTGAGGGCAGACACGTTGCATTACTGCTCTTGGAGAGGTTGGTATTTGTAAAATATTTAAACAATAGATTTTTGTTTTGGAACTGTGGATATTTCTAAACACAAGCCAGGCTGGAGCCCACCTGTAGGCACCCATCATGAGCGTGCATCAACAGAGTTTGTGTAGTTACCCTCATTGCCAGGAGGGGAGACAAAAGTTACGCACTGCAGGTTTAAAAGAACATTTCTCAATTATAAAGCATTCCTCTCTTCCCAACTATGCACCTCTGGATAGACATTTTCACCGCTTTCAGCTGCTAACATACTAAATGTGTGTCTGCTGAAAAAGGCGTCTGCAGAAACAAAATATGTGTGAAACTGTCACATACACACACACACACACACACATACAAATCTCATGCTAGCTCGCCCACGTTCTCTGTTAACACTTCCCCCTTTCCTCAGTGTCCTGCCAACTAAAACCAACACACACACACAGCATCAGCAGACACATGCATCTAACAGATAATCATCGTTGCCAATAAACATTAAAGCAGACCATGAACTATTACTTTACCTCTACTGGAAACAAAAGACCAAATGTTGCATGAAGTTCACATCTGTCTATCTAACTATCTAGCATAATCTATCCATGTTTCTTTAAACATGGATAGATACTCGATAGATTGGACTGGATAGATTGGACATGGATTTAAACAATACTAATTAAATTCTAACAATCACTGACATCTATTTTGCATTTGATAAGCTCTGTTACTGGTACATACTGCAATTAAATCAGCAACAACTGATTTGTTGGCCTCCATTCATTTGAAACCACGTTTAAGGCTACCCGATGAATGGAAGTGTAATATTGTCACTGACCAATTAGCTGTGTTTTGATCTCCACCAACCCTTCAGGGAAATGTATCTGCTAAAAGCTTCTCTGTATTCACCAGCAAGTCACAAACTGTGTCCGTCTGGTGTTTTGGTGCTGGGCAGGTAACGTACTGTAGGACTTTTAGAGCTTTTTGTCAGAAAAAATCTGCCTGCTGTGGCTGTGAGCAGCCTTAGTGAACCAAAATACTCAAAACAAAGCAGTAAAAATCAAACTATTTTGATCCATTGCTGTTATAAAAATGTCGAACATAACATGTTTCAGAAATAGTGTGTATTTGTACTGTCTGTATGTATGAGTTAACTGTAAAATATTATAAATATTATTGTAAATTGTTATTATTGTTATATTGTAAAAATAAATGCTTACAACAATTTCCCAAATATATGCACGAGTGTGTGTCCAGATGGGTCATTATTGCCCCCTCCCTTCCATTCACAAGGACACAGGAAGAGAGAGGGAGACCAACTGCATGCTAATCACTTCCTAATCAGCTTCTGTGATTGGCTGCCCTGCTAATGAAATAATGGTGACTAATTTGCATAATACAATAATTAGAAG
Organism: Micropterus dolomieu; assembly: GCF_021292245.1. Classification (NCBI taxonomy): domain Eukaryota; kingdom Metazoa; phylum Chordata; class Actinopteri; order Centrarchiformes; family Centrarchidae; genus Micropterus; species Micropterus dolomieu. The sequence goes on from NC_060159.1 coordinate 20,045,046, forward strand.
GACTTGATAAAGGCTCAAGGGCAGAGAGAGGAGCCACACACACACGCACCCACATCGTGACACCGGAAAGCCGCAGTCTTTTCTAAAAGATTGCTGAATGGCATCAGACACAACATCTGCCACCGTCACTCAGAATCATTTTGTGGTGATTTCCATTGACCTCCACCTCCAGGAGGTGAGTCAAACAAACGTGCCTTAACAGAAACTGTTCAGAAACATGGATACAGACAGCCCTCAGGTGGTCGCCAGCAAAAAAAGAGGACCATGTTCTTTTTTTCAGATATTGGCCTAGATAAAGATTATTAGTTGGCAGCATGGCAAGAATGTGTAACAATAGCCAGTTTGATTAGCTTTCCTTTTCCCCAATGTGATCTAACCGATCTGCAGAACAGGCAGTATTAAATCAGATGTAACAGCTAAATCAAATGAAGGTCTGAGGAGCTTTTTACTTTCTCTAGACAATTCCTGAAAATCTATCATGACAAAGAAAGTCCATTATAACTAAGAGATGGCTGATTATCAAATCTAAGAACGCCAAGTCAATACTTGTGCCCTCGTGCAAAACATTCCTCCTTATTTGTTTCAGACAAATTTCTCTCGTGTGTATGCAAATATCTAGGGTCTTCAAAGCCATTGAATATCGAGCACTTACAGGTTGTTGCTTTTGTTTCTCTTTCCTCCAAGGAGAAAGCTCAAACAGGGCTTTCCATTCTGTAAACTGAATGCTCATAATTCATGTTTTATCTTTGAGATGATGAGTTAATCTTAGAAACAGCTAAAGAAATCAGTCCTGTGAGTTGTGAAAGTCGGACACCAACTGTGCCAAATCAACATTTAAGCTACCACTGTCTTAAGCTCAGGGCTGGTTCATTGTTAAAATACTAAAAGCTTGGGGAAGGCAATTTATTTCAGGAAATTTTGTTTTATTTGTTGAAACTGTCTTTAGATTCTGACAGCAATCAATAAATAAATGGACAAAAAAGAAAGAAATCCAGTATCTGTGGCTGTCGCAGGACTGTAATTTCATTTGGTCCGAATGAAATGATTGGCTGGCCCACCTGTGTGCACGCTCTGCACTGCAATCACTGCACATGATAATGTGTTTTGGGGGAGTGGCTTTGGAGGGTGGCTGGAAGTTGGATACTTTTAAAATCTAGCTTTCTCTTACTAATTCTCAAACGTTACCTACCCACCCTTTAAACAGGCAGTCAGAGGAGATTTTTTTTTCCTTTACATTTTCTCAGATTTCAGAGTCAGTTCTTTGTTTCACATAAAGACATTAGACATTGTTGGAGCTACATTGCACCAAATTTCAAAAAGAGACAACATGTCACCTTGTAAAATTACAAGTGTAAGGAGGTAGGGGGTGGAGTTGATATAAACCTTCATCATGGTTAACATTGTTTTTATTATTCTGAAAAGAAACACACATCACATGTTTTCTTTGAAAAATAATGTTTTATGGGCAGTTTAACTCAAACAATGCATGCTGGGAAATATGCTAATGATCCTTTTTTCTTTTAGAAACCTCATTTACAGTCAGAATAGCTCATGTTTATAAATTCTCAAGTGGCAATGATAAGTTAAATTAAGTTAAACGTTAAGTTAATGAGAAAAGAATTGGGGATTCTGTCAAATTCCTGTATGATGCCTATTTAATGTGTAATATATATTTGAGCCAGTCAGGTGACTGTTACAATACTACAAGTTGGCTGAGACTATCATCACGTCTTGGTCTTGATCACAAGCTGAGGCCAAACAGCATAACTCTGCTCAGGAATCTGAAGGACTCGGGAGCATAAACACTATATCTAACTCTCCCAGACAAACAACACACATTCTTTCTCTAATGTACGTACAGTACACTCCATTTCTCTCACTCTTTCTGTTGTGTCTAGTATTTATCAGCAGAGCTGTGTTTCAGTCTGCAGGCAGAGATGTTATCACCAGAGAGCAGACAAGACAGGATAAGAGAATTAGGGTGAAAACAGGAGGGAAGAGAACAAATGAATGGAGAGGGAGAAAGGCAGAAAAAGAAATACATTTTTGCGGGATATCTCTAAACCTGTTGATTTACTTTATTATACTGTATACATGCATAAAATTTGTTTGTAAAATTTGTTTCAGTTGCCTTTTTTCTTGTGTTCTATCCCTGTCTTTGTGTATCCTGTATTAATAAAAATTTGATGAGGATCAATATAGGTTATATTAACTTTGGTTGCATCATAGTTATACAACATGAGGAGAAGAGAAGAGAAGAGAAAAGGAGAGGACGAGAAGCTCCATTCTGCAAATGGAAATAATTTTCAAGGACAATAATTACATTCACATCATTAAAATCCAATTCAAACCACCAGTAATCCTATTTCCCTCCAAATCAGTGCAATTTTTGGTTGAGTCCAGTTAATAATTACGTTTGCTGACCCGGATTTCTAATAATATGTGGCTTTGTGGAACATTACATACAAGTGAATCACTACAACGGGTTAAGAGGTCTTAAAAAAAGGAGAGAAGAAGCAAAGTGAGGAGAAGAATGAATGTAACAATGGTATAGTGTTACTCACTTTACAGAATCATACTTTATAATATTATACACAGTCCCTTTATAATGGCCTTTTCATGTTGCTCTGTACTGTGGCATATTATACTCTGTGCTCCTGTTGTTGTTTTTAATCTGTGTGTGTGTCACCATGTAGCCCTGACGTCAACCACCTCAAGGACACTAATAAAGTTGTACCTTATCATTTACTTTGTCTGTGTCGTCTTTACTTTTTTGTTCTCCCTCTCCCTCTCTGAGAATAGGTGAAATTAGCCTGAAATGATACAAGGTGACATCAGAGATGCTGACACACACACACACACACACACACACATGCGAGGACACACATAAACTCTCACTTGTCACGCCTCAGTGGCCCTTGCAGCGCAGCGCGACGCCATCAAAGCCAAGACCCATATACACACACCTCGCATGTTAAACATACACACTGGCACGCGCAATCACACTCCCTTATACACACACCACTTACGCAGCAACACACAGACACGTGCACACAGTCACACACACTGACACTCATGCGTGCATGCACACACACTCAGAGCGGTAGTTTAATTGGAAGTGCTGAAGGCTGAAGAATTTCGCCTTCATCTCACAATACTGTAATTGAATCTGAGACACGTGTGTGTGTGTGTGTGTGTGTGTGTGTGTGTGTGTGTGTGTGTGTGTGTTCAGCTGATTCAGGAGTTTCCATTGACAGTAACAGTAAAACAGAAATGTGTGTTTTTCCTTCTGTGAGGAGCCTTTCCGTCCTTCCATCCCTGACTATCTTCTCCCCTCACCCCGCTCCTCTCTTGGGGTTAATGCGACTTTTCAATTCAAATTCAAACTCAAGCAGTTTTCGAGCGCCACGTTATTTTCCACTAAATGACGATTTGGTTGTACAGGCTCCCTGGTGAAAGGCAGCCATTCCTTCCATCACTGCATGTTGGCATTTCACTGACCATCATGTCTGGATAGAGTTGTTGTTTTTAACAATAAAACTTTGCATTCTGAGGTGACAATTAATTCCTAGTTGCGATTCTTTAAAACGTTGTTGCCAAGAAATAGCTCACTCGCTGTATTTTGAGTGCGTTCTTTATACAATGGTGATTCCTTCTGCTGTTGAATGAGGCTCTCATCACTATGTTGTAAGACAAGGGAAGTTGAATGTAGTACCTGCAAACACATCTCAGCTTGGACAACCGCAAACAAAAAGCACCATCAGCAGACAATGAGGCGTAAACGGCTTACTAATGACATGCCATCACAGTATAGCTGTCACGCAACACAATGGGAAACGGGAACTGAACTGTGAGGAACCGTCTTTGGATGTTACAGTGGCCCTTTTTTTGAGCAAACTATTTGCTATTTGGTTCCACATGGCCACCTTACAATTAAAAGGTTCAATCTGAAAATGAAAATAGTCTGTCTCACTCTTTCCGGTGATGTTACATCAACTGGAAAATGTTGCCTGTAACGAGGCTGGTGTATACTTCATATGGATCAATGTTAAATAAATGGTATTAAGAAGGGCAGATCACAAGTTTCCAGAGCTCAAAATTGCAAAAAAAAGAAAAACAGAAAGAAGCTAGACTGACTAATGGGCCAGAATGATACGTTTGTCATTATCATTAGCCTGTTGCAGATATACTAGTAATACTGTATGTATATGATATCAAGAAACTTCAATACAGAAATACTTGTCTGAGCAACAATCTAAAAACAAAAAATACAGAGACAAAAAGCAATTCCCCGCATTTTCAGAAGCTGGAGTGAGCTAATGTTTTTATGTATTAGTATGTATTATGTATCTGTCAATTAATTTTCACCTTAATATTTAGCTCTAAATTCCTCATGCAAGTGACACAATTAAATGACCTGTTGACAGTCAACATGACACCTAAACCTTAAATATGTCACACCTCTATGGGAATAACTCCTTACTCCGTGTCTTTATTTTTCTCTTTGTCTGACCACTATAATCAGTACACTCTGTGTGTGTGTGTGTGTGTGTGTGTGTGTGTGTGTCCAGAGATAGCAGTTAGCACTGTTAGCAGGGGTTGAAACCTTCTGTAGACACTATCTTTATGACATTCACCTCACTCTTGTGCTTCTTTCTCTCCCCCTCTTACGCTCTCTGTCTATCGCTCCATCGTTAATCTCTGTTACTATTCAAATGCTGACATTTAAAGCAACTTCACATGCTGACTGACTGACTGGCTGGCAGATAAGGCGGGAGAAGAGAGGACAGGGGAGGAGGAGGGGATGACGGAGAGACGGAGAGGAGAGCTTGTCGTTGAGTATTAAAATTGGGAAAATCCTCCTCAGCTCTCCTTTTACCTCCCTCTCCCCTTCGTGCCGTCGGTGAATGAGTTCCCCCATAAGCCCTGAAGGGAGTCAGATTTCACTCGTTCTCAGGAAAGCTGAACCATCCCATTCTCGTTTTGTGTGTTTGTTCACCCATTTACCTCTCCCCACACCCACTTCTCTGTTTACTGTCCGTGTGTCTACCCCTTTCTTTGTGTCTCTGTTACTGTGGGTTACAATACAGTTTGGTGCCAGAGGTGCCCATTTAAAAACTCACTATAAAATATAGCGATTTGTGAACACGTTGACACACTTCAGCTTTTTGTCAAAAACGATAGATCAACTTTCCGCTCCTTTTCTGTACCAATAAGAGCTGAACTCAAACAGATAGAAAAGTTTTATGGCTGGCCATTAAGCTTTTAAGATGACTCTAGACATTGGTAGCTTCTAACGTCACCGAAAGACTAACCCATAAAACATCCACACGATCAGATCCCATGTCAGTGTGTCATTCTGAATGAGTCAGGGGGGAGTAATTATTGCGCCCTTAGACGGCACTCGGCTCAGCTCAGAACTAAGAGCACAGCTGGTATTTCTTTTAAGTAAAATCCCCAAACAACAAGTCTCAACAGGCTGCTTCTTTCCACTCTTCATCGCACACTTGACCTCAAAAATGCTGACTGGCTGACTCACTACAGACAATCTACAGACACTCAGCCTGTATAAACCTTAGCCGTATTATGACTCAAAGTGGGAAAAACCTAGGAAGCAATAACTATTTTACAGCGGATCTCTTCGCCAAGCATCTACATAGCATGTGAGTGATTTGAAAGTCATAAGATGTAAGCAGTATTAATTCCAGGTTTTGCTGTACAGCTCTGTCTACACATACAATGTGAATGAGGCTAGACGGACAAGTCCCATTGAGTTATACAAAAGGGGCCTGGACTGTAAAAGGGATCAATACTGGATAGAATGGGGTCAGAATGATTGCTAGCCGTTGGTGGCATTCAGGTGGAGCAGCGAGCTCCTGTATGTACTCACATGCCACCGTAGAGAGCAAGCTTCTTTACACTGTGACACTACACCATTCATCATGTTCCCTGATAGCTAACTGATAAATTACCAGGGGACTACAATCAAATAATGCTTCATCCGTTGCAGAGGATTTGAATGGGCCAATCACAGAGCAGACAGGAGGTTTGTTTCGGAGCCAATCGGGGCACAGCTGAGGTTTTGGACTGAAAAGCAGGTCTGGTGTGGACCAGATAAGAGCAGAACAAACACACATTAAACACCAACCCCCAGAGACATGCACACACATACTCAAACAGACACACAAGGTAAGCAAGGCCAGATGGAGAAGGACAGAGGAAAATGTATGGGAAGGAGAGGGCCGAAAGAGTGAAGAGGAAGGGAAGAGTTAGAAAAGTAAGACGAGGAGGAGTGTGAGTTTAGAGAAAAAAAATCCTATCCGAGAGCTATAATCACGTTACATCTGAAGCAGCTAGCTTAGCAAGTCAGCACAGAGGCTGGTGACACACTGAACTGCCTGGCTGACTTCTCCATTTGTCCAGCAAGCTGGTTCAAAGGCTGCCTGACTGAATTACTGACTGACTGACTGGCGGGTCGGATTTAGTCTATCCTGTGTTTGTGCAGCAGAAGCACTTCTGTTGTTCAGCCTGTCGGACAAAAAGCAGTTCTCCACACCAACACACAAAGAACAACCTGAAACAGCACTACTACTGCAGAGACCGACAGAGACAAACAGAGAAAAAAGACAAACAAATAAACACATAAAAAAAGGCCTCTAAAACATCTTACTTCAAAGAAGAGATAGTGCCTAAAATAACAAGTGGAAAATGTTTCTGGGACTTCTAAAACCAATAAAAATCAAATATGAAAAAAAAAAAAACCAAATAGAAAAAAATAATGTGTCAAAGAAGCTCTTTTATCTGTGGTTGTGACACAGTTCTGTCGAACAACAAAAGATACCTAACGATAGCATTTACTGTCCTGGAGGAAATTTACTTTTCACTGCCAGCACAGAAAAAAGAGTACATTACACAGCGGTGGAAACCATAGAGACCCAAACAAAGGGAATAACACACAAGCGGGAATAGCATGCGAGAAGACCAGACAACTACCAAAGCACCTGGTTCTGAGACTGTCTGCAGAGCTAAACATACATTACACATCCTGTCAGGATGGTGGCTGTGCTGAGGGTAAAAACGATGACTGCAATGATAACATGCATTAATAAGGACTACAGTTTGTTACTTACTGTTTGTCACAAGTGCCAACACTATGTGTACAAATGTAAAACAACACGCAACAATATTTACAGCTATGTTTGCACTGCGGTCAGTGGGTTTACTTCCAAAGGCAGGTGTATATTAAACGGGAATTTTTTGGCCATCATTTCTGTGCGTGATAATAACATTACTCTCATCAAGTCAATTGCTGACATCTGGGAAGATGGCAACATTTCTAAAAAGACGTTAGATGTGGAGAGAAATATAGGCGGGTAAATGATCACACAGGTTTGGAACAAACTCCCACATTAACTGAACTTATCGGGAAAACATAAGTGTTGTGAACTATTACCAAAACTGTCCTCTATAAACATCTATCACAGTTTACATTTGACCTACCATACTTGCCGTAGCTGTGTGCACGTAGTTCAGGTTCTGGTTTTACCTCCAATAAAGTGGGTTATAATGTGGCTGGTTTATAAACTGTTGAGTTGTTTAGAACCTTTTTTATCATATGATGGGTCATGTTTCTTGCCCCATCTGACTTCATTGTAGCAATATTGCTGTTTCCAGTTTACCGTAGGCTACTTTAGCTTAAGGTAAACTGCAGACAGCGTAAGCTACGTGCTGTCAAGAACATTTATACTTGTGCGTTGTTGTTTGCATCGCTCTGCAATTACCCTGCCAAAACGCTAGCTGGCAGTGGGGTTTCTATGCTACACTGTGTTGACTTCTGCCGGTGAGCTGGCTAACTTTTTATTTTTAGCCCTCCGCTAACTTGAACGGGGGTGAAATAATAATTGCGCAGCTCTTCTAGACTTTCCATATGTTATTGACCAAATGGTTCTGACAATGAAACGAGTCATTTCGCCGGGTGTGTGATGCTCAAAAGAAAGTATCCGCATTTTACAACCACTTGTTGGCCACTAGTGAAACTGGCTTCAAAGCACTTCCTGGGAACAAAATGCAATGAAACCAAGCCACAATCACAGATTTCTTTTTTATTTTAAAGAACAGATGTAAATTAACATTATAAACACAAAAAATGTCCATACCAGGGGTACATGTACAAATTCAAGAAAAAATAACAGACAGCAAAAACAGGACATAAGAATTTAAGAGAGTGAAGTAGATTCAAAATACTGTTGTTCAGTCAATAAGAAATTTATCAAACACATAATTAGTCTTGATTGCCTTCTTATTCTTATAGTCTTCGATCTCTAGATTGAGCCGCAATGTGTAATTTTTGTGAGGTGCACGTCAGGCTATGTCACAGGCAGAGGTTCTTCACCTCTGATTGGCTCTGACCGTGAGAACTAAGGTGTGTGTGTTTGAAAAACAGGATACTCATCCTGGGATAAAAACAAAACTCATGCTAGGCCACTGGTAACTCCAGCGTGTTGTGATTAGGTATTCTTGTTTACAATCATTTACATAACTATCAATGTGTACAGGAAATGATAGAAGGTTTGAATATACTAAAGGTGCTGTGTAAAATTTAGGAGCACCAGTGCAACCAATGCAAAAAGTTAATCTGGAGCCCTGCCAGTTGTAGCATACCAGAATTTTCCTTTAAGTTATAGGAATGTGTAGCATCTCAGCAGCTATTCTTCAAAGAGAAACTACAGGGATGTGAACACATTTTTCGTCAGTTTTCCCATCCCTCTTTCATAAGCACAGAGACACACTAGCCTGGGGACTGGACAAATAATGCAGAGTGTGCATAAATACGAGTGTGTACGTTGTCACCTTCAGCTTTTACAATGTGGTCAAACGTCACTTATGGCCTGAAAAAAAAACGTGCAACAGAAAGAGAGAGAGAAAGACAGAGAGAAAAGAAAAGGCAAAATAAGTGCTACAGAGACCTCCACTGCTCCTGCCTCCAGGTTAACTGCGTGTACGTGCGTGTGTGTGTGTGTGGTAAATGAGTTTTGGGAGTTGTCGTCTCTTTACGATAGCTGTAACTGGCCCGAGGACAGCTGTTATTACACTTTACAACAGGGAAATACTGCATATGAGTGAGTGTGTGTTTGAGAGAGAGACAGAGTGTGTGTGTGTGTGTGTGTGTTTTCAGAGAAAGAAATGGAGAAACATCATGGTCGTGTACTTGGTACGTGTGTCCTTGTGTGAGTTTAATGACAAGGAAATTTAAAGATGTTTTGGATGGGGCTCATTTGGAAAAACAGGCAGTTTATATTATAGCACATTATATTAATTCACCTTGATTCAATAAGTCACTCAAGTCTAGTTCTACAATCTCTTGTGTTTCTGTGAGTGTGTGTTAGTGTGTCTTGGAGCTCAGGAGTGGCTCATGGGAGGGAGAGGGCCAGTTACCTACAGGGGAGTGGTCTTTTAATAGATATATATGTGTGTGTGTGTGTGTGTGTGTGTGTGTGTGTGTGTGTGTGTGTGTGTGTGTGTGTGTGTGTGTGTGTGTGTGTGTGTGTGTGTGTGTGTCTGTTGTTAAATGAGCAGGAAATGAGTCAAACCGGTTTCTGACTCACGTTCAGGTTACAGAGCACTGCCTCTGGCACACACACAGGCACAAACTTACGTACACACTATTAGACACCAGACACCATTGTTAAATGTGTCCCTTTTCATTGTTTGTCTTTATTTCAGTCTGTACATATTGAGGTCATAAGACAAATATATGGACTATGTTGAGGCTTAATGGTCAGAGAGATGACTGGAGGGTTGCTGGTTTGAATCCCTGCACACACTCAGACACAGAGCACCAGACAATAACCGATGGCCTGTCTTTCAGCACTTGTCAGTGGTGTTGAGTGAACAGCATGAACTCTGGGTCGCTGAAACCCTGACAGCCTTTCTTTAGAAAAACTCAGACCCTTGGATGTCAGAGCAGAGACTTTTTTTGGTTGCCAACGGAAGAAAGTTGTAGTGCAATCCTGTTCTGTTCATTTGGTCAATAAAACTAATTAAAACTAGCAAAAAAATGTCCATCATAATATTTCAAGAACGATGGGACCAGTGAGTAAGTATAAATCCACTTACAGCAGATTCACAGTATGAAAAAAAGGATAGTCCTGCACAGTTAGTACATGTACTTCTATCTTGTCATTGCTGTACAGATATCACTGTCACTTTTACTCCAACTGACAGCAAACACTGTCTCCTGTAAGCAGAAAATGTTTCCTGACCTTGACAGAAAGCCTGACCATTGATTTGGGGACAGCAGTGCATGAATAAGTCTTTCTGGGAATGACATATATATATATACACACATATACACACATATATATATATATATATACACACATATATATATATATATACACACATATATATATATATACACACATATATATATACACACACAGTGGGGAGAACAAGTATTTGATACACTGCTGATTTTGCAGGTTTTTCTACTTACAAAGCATGTAGAGGTCTGTAATTTTTATCATAGGTACACTTCAACTGTGAGAGACAGAATCTAAAACAAAAATCCAGAAAATCACATTGGATGATTTTTAAATAATTAATTTGCATTTTATTGCATGACATAAGTATTTGATACATCAGAAAAGTAGAACTTAATATTTGGTACAGAAACCTTTGCAATTACAGAGATCATACGTTTCCTGTAGTTCTTGACCAGGTTTGCACACACTGCAGCAGGGATTTTGGCCCACTCCTCCATACAGACCTTCTCCAGATCCTTCAGGTTTCAGGGCTGTCGCTGGGCAATACGGACTTTCAGCTCTCTCCAAAGACTTTCTATTGGGTTCAGGTCTGGAGACTGGCTAGGCCACTCCAGGACCTTGAGATGCTTCTTACGGAGCCACTCCTTAGTTGCCCTGGCTGTGTGTTTCGGGTCGTTGTCATGCTGGAAGACCCAGCCACGACCCATCTTCAATGCTCTTACTGGGGGAAGGAGGTTGTTGGCCAAGATCTCGCGATACATGGCCCCATCCATCCTCCCCTCAATACAGTGCAGTGGTCCTGTCCCCTTTGCAGAAAAGCATCCCCAAAGAATGTTTCCACCTCCATGCTTCACAGTTAGGATGGTGTTCTTGAGGTTGTACTCATCCTTCTTCGTCCTCCAAACACGGTGAGTGGAGTTTAGACCATAAATCTTTTGTCTTATCAGACCATATGACCTTCTCCCATTCCTCCTCTGGATCATCCAGATGGTCATTGGCAAACTACAGACGGGCCTGGACATGCGCTGGCTTGAACAGGGGGACCTTGCATGCGCTGCACGATTTTAATCCATGACGTCGTAGTGTGTTAGTAATGGTTTTCTTTGAGACTGCGGTCCCAGCTCTCTTCAGGTCATTGACCAGGTCCTGCCGTGTAGTTCTGGGCTGATCCCTCTCCTTCCTCATGAACATTGATGCCCCACGAGGTGAGATCTTGCATGGAGCCCCAGACCGAGGGAGACTGACCATCATCTTGAACTTCTTCCATTTTCTAATAGTTGCGCCAACAGTTGCCTTCTCACCAAGCTGCTTGCCTATTGTCCTGTAGCCCATCCCAGCTTTGTGCAGGACTACAATTTTATCCCTGATGTCCTTACACAGCTCTCTGGTCTTGGCCATTGTGGAGAGGTTGGAGTCTGTTTGATTGAGTGTGTGGACAGTCTTTTATGTCTGTCAAGACAGTCTGTCTTTTATACAGGAAACGAGTTCAAACATGTGCAGTTAATACAGGTAATGAGTGGAGAACAGGAGGGCTTCTTAAAGAAGAACTAACAGGTCTGTGAGAGCCGGAATTCTTACTGGTTGATAGGTGATCAAATACTTATGTCATGCAATAAAATGCAAATTAATTATTTACAAATCATACAATGTGATTTTCTAGATTTTTGTTTTAGATTCCGTCTCTCTCACAGTTGAAGTGTACCTATGATAAAAATTACAGACCTCTACATGCTTTGTAAGTAGGAAAAACTGCAAAATCAGAGGTGTCAAATACTTGTTCTCCCCACTGTATACAGAAAATAAGGAAAAGCATAATAGGTCCACTTTAACATTGATTGTCAATGCATAACTGTACAAAGAAAAACCATGATAAATAAACTATTTCCTCAAGGATGCCGACAGCGTAGCTGACCCTGAAATGTCCATTTCATGGGGAGTGTGTATTCACATTTTGAGGGGTTGCTCCAGGGCATCAGACTCTGTTTAATCAAGCAAAGACTCACACTAAGACGGGCCCTTTAATGTCAGCATCATGGGAGGAGACATGGACGAGGGCATCACTGAAGCATACACACCCATTCCATGACCTACGACCCAGACACGAACACAGCACAGGCTACAGAAAGCAAGTATTACAAGTCAGTTCACAATAAACTTTTCATACTGTATAGACATTCCTGATCTACCTCTTCCCAGCTGAAATTAAGAGAGAAATCAAACTCTATGGAGACATTTTTTCTTGTTAACATGCTTTTTAACTGAAATATTTTTCTGTCGCATATGCCCTTCTGTGATCCAGATGTCTGAAGCTGGTAAAGAATTACAGTTTTTCACAGAAACATTTCAGCAGTAATGTATGTCACAGCACAGTATCTTATCATCACAGCTGAATATATCCCTCCCTGAATATATCAATCTGTTTCTAAGGTCAAGAATGAACTTTCAATCTTATATCCATCCCTGTTTTTAGGCTAAAACTGTACATGTGTTCATTCTAAAAATGTTTTTGAGGTAGGGGTATACATTTTTACAAGTACATGCTGTTAAAATGGTAGCAATATAGAATCTTTCAGGGTTGCTCACCAACAAAAGCAGCTATTAAAAAAATCTCACACAATCTCTCAAATGCATCATCATATTAACAAATTCAAACTGCCTATAAGTTACTGCAAATTGATGTCATTCAAATACTTAACTATTCATTTATATGAGTCGCATGTTTCCAGTTTACCTGGAATTGTTAATTAATTTCCTCATTGGTGATTGTGGAAACGAAAGTCTCATGACTTGGAAAGACTTCATCACTTAAGTGGTGTGAGTTGACATGACATGGAGGAACATTTTCCTAGCTCCATGTGGCATTTTGTAACATTCCTTTATTGCTAAATATTTTTCTATAAAGTAAATATTGATTTGTAGGTGATAAAAAAAGATTCGCTCCAGTTGGAACAAAGTTGCTTATAACCACCCGTGAGAGTGTTGCCCTACATCTTTTAAACTTTCCCACAGTACTGTACTCGCTACCTTTGTCTCTGTCACACATACAAACTCTTTTTCTTTTGTTTTATATAAATACACACACATCCACAAGCTCTTACTCCCTTTGAGGCACGTACACCACAATGTGTGCCAAGTAATTAACACTGTGTTTGTTCTGTGACCAGTTTGGAACCTTGATAATGGAAAACAAGTACAGACTGACCGCATTTTCATTTATCCTGTATGTCCATCTTTCTATCCATCCCTCCTCTTGATTTCTCATCCCTCCCACCATGACCACTAAACACACACACTCACACACACTTTCCTTCTCCTCCTCCCTCCATGTCAGTGCCATCGTTCATGGCAGGCAGGCAGAAAATGCTCGTTCCTCTATGGTTTGTCGCACAAGCAAACCATTGGTTGTTATACAACAACCCAACAATCACTGCTCTGTTTGGTTGCTGACTTGTGTCTGGGCCGAACACACACATACACACACACAAACACAGTTACTCTCTCTTTCTCTATGGCGCACACACAAAATCCAGTCTTTTTCTTGCTCACGTTAATGTAAGTAATCAAAGTGGACAAGGGGCTTTGTAATGCAGAGAGAGCGAGAGAGAGAGAGCGAGACAGAAAGCACGAGGGGGGGGGGGTCATCTCCTTTAACTGTCCACTCCTCTCTGCCTCCTGTCCTGCAGGCGAGGGGGAAGGGAGAGAGGGACAAGGAAAGGAGACAGGGAAACTGATAGTGACACAGGCAGAGGAAAGATGAAATACAGACGGGATGAAAGAGAAGATCAAACCAGTTTGCCACTTTACCAGCATTAACAGCCCATTCAGTCCTCAAGCTGGGATTTTGCGATCACAACATTTATGTTTCCTTTCAGAATAAACAAATCCCCTGGCGATTCACAGTGTGGACCATTTACTGAACAGCCTTTACTCCCTAAAACCCTGGAGATGGACTGTAATTTTCCCAAATCACAGCACAATATTACAGCAAAAAGCATCAACTAGCAGTCTGTTGCAGCTCCATTCTTTGATTTACAACAAATCTACATCCATCAGCGAAATATATAGAAGCTGCTGGAAAAACTTCTGCCATAACAACAGATGCAATTTGAGAAAACACACACATTTACAGATAATTGGACTGCATAGTGTTTCTGGCAGGTGAGCTAGGCTGATCTGGCTGCTGGCTTTGGAGAACACCTCTTACCATGGCTGCTGCTTTAACAGGAGAAGATGCAAAAAGAAAATGTATGTGAGCGTGAGTGTTTTCGTGTATTATTATGCCATGGCCATGGGAGTAGAAGTCCGTACAATCAGGCCTAGAAATATGTGTTTCCACATATATTTCTGAATGCATGCATGAGTGTGTATTCACATGTGTGTGTGTATGTGTGTGTGTGTGTATGTTATGCCAAGGGCGTTGTGTGAAATCCACTCAAACAAACAACTTGAAGAGTAAAAAACAGCTTCCTTGGACCGAATATGTAGCCATGGGCAATGTGTGTGTGTGTGTGTGTGTGTGGGTGGGTATGTGTGTGTGTGTGTGTGTGTGTGTGTGTGTGTGTGTGTGTGTGTGTGTGTGTGTGTTGGCCTGAGGCAGTGTGTGTGTGTGTGTGTGAGGAGTGGATTGCTTCATGCCTGGACGGACATGAAAGGTAGAAAGAGACAGAGAGCATGCCCATGCCCACACACACACACAAACACACTGCAAACAGAAAAAGCCTTTTGCCATAGTATTCATGTATGGGTGCGTGAACACACAACTGAATGCACCCACCTCCTGCAGCATGAACCCAGAAAACACAGGCGCTCAAACACACATGGTCGTTGTGAGTAGTTTTTCAATATCTTCTAAGTTGAGGAAGGTTAGACAAGAAGATTATTCATATTTTACCCCTCTGGTTTGTTTTTGTGGGTAATTTTAATTTAAAAAAGTAGTGTTATTTTCATTATTTCATAATATCACAAGTGATATTTTCCAATTATTCATGATTTTAACACATTGTGTGTATTAGTTCAGAGAACCCTAACAATGACAGTTGTTTGCGATGCCTAACTACATTCAGATAATATATGTTGTCTATGATTCTGTTCATTCTTGATGAATCTGCAGAATATTTTTCAAATGAATCGTTTAGCTGATGAAATGTGAGACAATTGTGCAAAGAGGCATTCACAAATTCCAAAAGCCCAAGGAGACATCTTAAGATTGATCCTGCCTGACCGAAAAGCACCACAATATTCATTCATTCACAAAAACAGTTATAAAAAGAGGAAAAAGCAGCAAATTGTCTGGAAGCTGGAACCAGCGTACGTCTAGTAATTTTACTTGATCAATTACTTAATTAATTAAAAAGATTATGATGATAGATTAATTTATATACATCACAGATCAATAAATAGTATAATTATTAATTATATAATAATAATAATAATATATATAATAATTTTATCAGAACTAAATTTCATATCTCAACCTTCTCTACAGTGACTGTATGGAAGCCAGACGGCCCTTCTTTGGGTGAATTTGGAGAAGAATAATGTAATCTTAAAAGCAGCCTGTACCAGAACAAATATGTTCATTAAAAATCCTCAGGAGAGAGAGGTCAAACCAAAATGTGCCTCTCCTCGGTCAGATACATGGAGAGAGGTGGGACCAAGTGAAACATCATATCAGTATCACCAGTTAAGAAAATCCAAAGCTGTAATGATCCATGCTGAAGTGCATGTAGTTGACTCTCTCCACTGTCAGTCTAAAATGGTAAGATGTGATAACTTTGCATTTAACATGGGACCAGTTACTAGCTGCACCGCCTGAGCACCCGGATGGTCGACATGTATCTCCTCACACTGATCTTTAGAATATTAAACGGGTAAATCTGTCTGTAACAGCAGAAAGGCTGAATTGAGCACATTCCTCCATACAGACGGAAGCTGATTTCATTATAGATAAATCAGATTCATCTATTCAATCTCTCTTTCTTTCTATCTGTCAGGCCCTTTCCAGTTCTCTCCCCTTCTTCCTCTCTCTATTCCCAAAATCTGTCTCTCTCTCTCACTCTCTCTCTCTCTCCCCCCTTCATTTTAGAGCATTTCCTTTATTTTTTTTAACTCTGTCTGTCATTCTCAATTTCTGTCATTCCCTGTATCGCCCTCTCATTATCTTTGTAATATAATAAGTTTGCACACAGATGAGAAGAGAAGAGCGTCGAGGAATAAAAAGCAGTAGATAGTAGAGAGAAACCAGGGGGAAAAGAGAGGTGAACAGAAAAAAAAAAAAAAAAGATTGCTGTGTTAAAAAGCTGAGTCCACCAGAGCAGTCACAACAAATTCATCTCTCTCTCTCTCTCTCTCTCTCCATTCTTTCTTTCCCTCTCTGGCCCTCCCTCTGTTACAAGCTGGCCACAGTAATACAATAAAGAACTTGGCTCAGCTCTGTGCGTCTGCATGCATGAATGTGTGTGTGTGTGTGTGTGTGTGTGTGTGTGTGTGTGTGTGTAAGGTAGACGACACCTCTTACTCCCTACTCTCTGTCTCATCATTGCAGCTGTTCCACAGAGGTGTGTTTCAATATATCACCCTGTCACACACACACGCATACACACACACTCAGTCCCTGCTTAATAAGCAGTATTCAGAGCTCCTGGGTTTATAGAAGCTGAAACTGCACTCCTGCACAAAACTGGAGCCTTTCTTTCTTTCCTTTGGTCCTTCTTCATTTCTTTTTCTTTACTCCCTTCCTCCTACCTCTCTACCATATTTCATTTGTTGCCATTTCTTCCTATCTTTTATATTCCGTTCCTTCTTGGCTACTTTCCTTCATTTATTTTACTTAAACTGCAGTTCTGTTCTTCTTTCTTTGTTCCCTGATTCATTTATTTTCTTGAACCACAGTGAGGCCTTCAGACAAACATTCAATTGAATAACCTGAAGGAAGTTGGTGTGTTGTGCAAATAGATTTAAACCAATGGTTAGCTCATCCAGTGACCATCACTAGAGCTAAAGCTATAAACACTAATCCAGAAGAAAAAAGAACAGAGAAGTGCCTGTACATAATAACACTAGTGTGTTTGCAGGATCCTGAGAGCTAAATGTTTAATGCCACTGATTGTCAAAAGCAGATTACTTATGCCTAAAATACACAAGCAATTTAATATTATTCACCCACAGACATTACTTTAATGTTTAAATGAATAATTTGAAATTTTAGAAAATGCCCATATTTTCTCTCTTGCCGAGAGTTGGATGAGAAGATTGATATATAGGCCTACCGCTATCATATCTATACATTAAATATGAAGCTACAGCCAGCAGCTGGTGAGCTAAGCTTAGCATGAGAACTGGAACTTGTAATTTTTCCACTTTGGTTTTTAAAGTGATTTAATGTAGTAATTAGTGAGTTTTAAAGGTGCTGGTAAGCAACCTTTCCTAAATTTGAACAGAGCCATGTTTTCACTTTTGATACTAATCCAAGCTAATCGGCAACTGCCTGTAGCTACAACTTTAGCGAACAAATGAGAGTGGTATTGATTTTTAATAAACTCTTAGAAAATCAGCGATAAAAGTGTATTTCACAAAATACTAAACTATTTCTTTGAGGGGCATGATATCAAATGAAAAGTTATGAACATGAATACAAACTAAGTGTAAATCATATAATACGGCCCAGGAGAGTAAAACCAGCTCTGCCGGGCCATTTCAAATCTTTTAGTTAACTACACAGTTCAAGTTGATTGTATTCTTTCCTTTGCTGTTCTCTGCCCAGATTAGTTGTCACACTGAATGTGAGGAATGTCAGTGGCCCAGCTATTTTTATACATGGATACAACAGAAAGCCAAGAGAAAACAGGAAAGAGAGGAAAAAAAGCAAAGAAGCTGGAGGACGAAAGTGGACACCTGGATGAGTCCTGAGGCTCTGCAGGGGAGGAGGGGAGAAACCAAGGAGGAGGGAGGATGGGTAGAAGGGTGGACAGTTTCCTTCAGCTGTTCCCTCATATGGGTACGTATGTGCTGTCAAGTGTGTGTGTGTGTGTGTACGGTCCATATGTCCATTAGTGCTGGAGGAGTTGAACAGGGGGTCATACCAGATGGACACACACAGACAGACAGACACAATGACAGATTCCACCCACTAGCATCATGTAACCACAATTCAGCAGCTCTCCTGATTGCATGCTATTCCACATGCAATATACTAACTTTAACACTGCAACATATGAGCAGAAGATGCGTTGGCCATGAATAGTGTGAGATTTCTGTCCAGTTCTACAAAAATCAACAAAATTAACTGTTACAGTGTTCTTTACTCTTTGAATTAAATCCAAATTGTTCTTCTGTGGCACTGATTTCAACAGTTCTCAAGTCATTCAAAGACATTTGTTTTTTATCTACCTCATTTGATTGCAGATCAAAAACACCTGCTGTAACATCACAGGCCACAGATAAGGCCAGAAGTGAAACAAGGTTTCTGCCCATAGAGAGCAGTGAAGAGCTGATTTAAAAATCGGTTTAATTTAAGATTTAAAAAGCCTCTAATCTTAGAAATCCTTCCACTTTGAAATTCTTCTATCCATTTTACAAAGTTCCTTTCTAACACTGCAGAATGGGTGCAACTAGCAATCCTTTTCATTCATCGATCAATCGCTTCTGGCCTATGAAAAATGCCCATTGCAATTTCCTAGAGCCCAAGGTGACCTCTTCATATTGCGTAGTCCAACCAATAATCCAAAACCTAAACGTATTCAATTTAGTATAACGGAAGACTAAGAAAACTAACAAATATTCACATTTGAGAAGGTGAAACCTGTGAATCCTGGACATTTTTGCTTAGAAAATGATTTAAACAATTAATGGATTATTAGAATTGTTGCCCATTAATGTTCTGTCACATCGTTTCTACAACTAAATGTTGCAGCTGTATATCAACTCATTACACTAAATGACAGCTTCTTAAAATTTGTCTTTATAGCACCGTGTATAGTTGTGCTACTCATCAGGCCTGCACAGAATAATTCTGGTTAAGAGTGGATACTGCAAAGCTCTCAGAAATAAATTGTGGCTGTTGACCCCGATCAACCTCTCACTCTCAACACACACATCACAAATATACAGACACAGACCTCACACACAAACACACTCCACTTAATATCCTCAGCACTCCACTCACCACTCCATTCCTCATCCAGTAAACTGGGTCTTTGTGTGTGTCTGTTTGTGCCTGCGTGTGTGTGCGTGTGCGTATAAGCTGAGGTGAAAGGTTAAATGATGGCCATTAAGATTCATCTCTGAGTTCACTACCAGCAAACCAAACACCCACACACATGCACACACACACACACACACACGTGCGCGCACACACACACACTCACGAGGGAGGTCTTGCTGTCAGAGTGTAGCAATTGTCTCTCCTCTTCTGTTTGTCTCTCGCCTGTCATTTAGACTAATTCAAATCACTGAATGCATAATGAAAGCAGTAATTGTAGCACTAAAGTAGAGCTAAAAAGCATGGCTCACAACAAGCTACTCATTTTGTTGCTTCTCCTTTTTGGCTTCAAACTCCTGTTTTGTTAAGTGATTCTGGAGACGAGAGACGAACAGCATGTTGGATTATTCCTGCATAAATCAATTCCTGTACAGCTGACCATCTCTCTGTGGATCTGTTGTGACATGCCATCTACACATTTCATAATATTCGCTCTCTCTGCCCTCCTGCTGCCTCCCGGGATGAAGAAAGGAACAGAGGGATGAGGTGGAGCGGGTTACATATGAGGGGACGAAGAGAGGGAAGAATAAAGTGATGATTGAAGTCGTTCCATCTTCACACCTACAGATTGGAAATCGCCAAGCAATTTCCTGCTTTCACTATGTTTACCACACAAAAAGCGTGTGTGTGTGTGTGTGTGTGTGTGTGTGCGCGCATGTGTGTGTGTCTTTCAGTTAATCCCTTCCTCACTGACTAATTGACTGACTGACTAACAAGGAAGTAACTGGCTGACTGACAAACTGTCTCATTTTCTTCAATCTAAACTTTTACACACACACACACACACACACACACACACACACACACACACACACAGATACAGTATATACACACACACACAGCGTGATGACTGAGTAAACCTTGTGTCAATCCCAGCATGCCTCTCTGGTCTGAGGCAGGAGATTCTGTCATCACCACAGTTACTGTCAGGATGTATCATCGGTAGCCGTGGCAAATAATTAAGACCTGCCTGTCAGGCCTGTGGTCAGTGTGCGCGTGTGGAAACATATATGGATGGACAAACACATTTGTATAATTAACTACTTGTCATAAACACACGCACGCACGCATGCACACACACACACACACACACACACACACACACTCTCTCTCTCTCTCTCTCGCTCTTTTTCAAGCCAGAGCTATCCGCCAGCATGCATCACATACCCAGTGTGTTACTCACCGAGACTCACCAGCCATTGGTCCCACACACACCCACTTTACACATAAACTTATATATATGGACTTCATTTGTCTCATTTTATTTTCCTTGTGGTTCTGGCAGTTGTACAGAATTAGTGTTTTGTACGCATGGTGGTGAATCACAATGCTTGGTAGTGTGTAGGAGTGGTGGAAGGAGAAAATAGATATTTTACTTAAGTAAAAGTAGCAATACTACAATGTAAAGTACTTGGTTACAAGTAAGGACCTGCATGTTGACACAAGTATAACATTTTTAATCAACATCATTGATTACTTGCTTCTGTCATTTTTCCAAACAAAAATACCAAATATGTGATCGTTCCAGCTTCTCAAATTGGAATATTTTCCACTTTCAGTGTACAGTATTGTAAATTGAATATGTTAGGACTTTTGGTCCATATTTGGACACAAAATAAGGTATCTGAAGATGTCACACGGGGCTCAGAGAAGTTGTGATGGGCTGTTTTTTTTTATAAATCAAGTAATCAAAAATAATGATCAGATTATTCGATTATGGTAATGTATAAAAACCAACACGTTCTCATCCCAGGGCATCAAATACCAACGCTTCGAGAAAGCCTTACAAAGTGTCAGCATTTAAAGCACAATGTACCTTTCAGCATATGTATGAAACACATTTTCAATGTGTGGTATATATGCAGTTTGGTTAGGTTTAGAAAAAGATCATGGTTTTGGGTTGAAATAAGTAGGCTACATTACATGAGGGCGGATGGGTTACTTTGTAGTTACTTGAAAGCCCAGGGCGTCTCATACAGACTCTTTAGGGTACTCAGGCTTTCTCAAATTGTAGCTTTTTGACACCCTGGGAGGAGACCGGGCAGCAATAACATCATAAATAATTGTTAGTTGCAGCCCTACTGTTGGATAGTTTGGTTTATGTCATATTATCATATATTAGTAGCTGATCATATTTTTGTATTTTACAGTTTGTAAAAATTTTAATTTGTAAAGTGACTTGTACAATATTTCCTTCTAAAATGTAGTACAGTAGAAGTGTAAAGTAGCATGAAATGGCAATACTCAAGTAAAATACAAGTACTTCAAATTTGTACTTAGGTATAGTACTTGAGTAAATGTACTGAGTGGCCTTCCACCACCACTGTGGGTATTTCATTATTTTAAATTGCTTTTGATGATCATGGACTACTTTTTGTCTGTCACTATAGCTCTGTCTCAACTCTCTAAACAAGCAACTAATATTCTGTGTATGGTCCACTTCGCTAAACAACATTAAGATCATGTTTCGGCCAGTTGCTCCCTTCTACTACTAGTGAGCGTCCACATCCGTCCTCACCGCATTAAGCAGTGATGCAGGTTCACTGACTGAAAAGCGCCCGTGTGTGTGTGTGTACGGTCAGTAATGAGGTGTGACTAGTGTGTGTCAGTGAAAGTTGAGTGATCGCCGTAATGAGCAACAGAACATGGAGGACAAGAGAGAGCGGTTAAGAGGAAAAGAAAGGCATTAGATGTTCAGAAAAGGATGTGTTTATTTTTTTTTAGGATGATTGATTACACAATCTAAAAGCAGTAAGTGTCTCTGCAAGTTGTGTTTGATGCTGCTGGATGTTTGATGGAACAGTCCAAAAATTTACGGGATATAAGAAAATGTCATTTTTCCGACTTAAGGAAAACGACACAGGTGTTGTCAGTCTGAAATCAGTTACTAGCCAGATGTGGAGCTTCCTGAACCAAATGACAAAATTCTTGTTAGCTTTCTAATATAAAACGTACAAACTGAATCTTGCATAGTAATAATCTAGACTGTGAAGATTTTTTAATTACATTTCACAAAAATAACACAATACACCTGGCTAAATAACCAAATAACATTGTCCATTGTTTCTAAACACTACTAAGTCTGAAACACACATCTCCATGTATGTATTTAGAAATAAAATCATACCTATAGCCTATACAAAAACATTATACATTTATATTTTGGCCCCATAAATTTTTTATTGGAGTTCTGTTATAGCTTGTGATGCTACCGTGTCTTCTTGTTTACATAACTGATAGCTAAAGATATTACACATTAATACACTCTTTAAGTTTTGTTGGTGAAACCAAATTGAGTAAAAGACTAATTTGAAACTACCTAGTAACTAAAAAGTACATAAGAAGACCTTTATAGACAAACTTATTAATGAATTTATGAATAGCTGGAGCTGCACACTCCAGATCTCCGTGTAACGTACTTTCTTGGCTTCAATGACTTCATGTAAGTCAAGTAAATCATGCATTTGCTGATTTGATTTACATAAAAAATATGGGCTACGTGAAAATGAAGTTGGCCAACTGACGAAAGTAATTCTACCCTCCACTACATCTCCGTGGTTGGATTTAAACCATAAACTACAAATGAGAAAGCAAGGCAACGCTTTCTGGTCCCTTCTCCACATGGTAGCAGTGAGTTTGTCTGAACCCAAAAAAGAGGACTTACGGGGAGGAAAAACCCTGACCAAGACAAGACAAAGGAAATTCAAGCTCTGCATCCTATCAAACCAGCATAACTTTCACTCCCTCCCTCCCTCTCTCCTCACTTGTTATCTGCAGATATGGAGGGGGTAAGGAATGAAAAAGAGTGCAGCTGCAAGAGTTTGTTGTGTCAGTCTGCTCTGTTCCTTATCACACTTCAAACAGCTCTTGCTCCTTCTCCCACACACTTTTCTCAGCCCACTTCTAGTCTGTATCATTTACTCCCAATTCATTCTCCTCCATTTTGTAAAATGATTATAGACCAAGTCTGTGTCACTCAGTTTAGGGCCTGTAATGTACATCTAAATCACTTCTTGTTTATAAGCCATCTAAGTCAACCTGCTCTTTTCTGTTCTACTTTCTTAAAATCTGCTTTGTTCCATTATCTGTCAACAGTACATCTACAGTATACTGAGAGGAAAAGTTAAACTATTGGACAAAATAATGGTGACAGTAACACCCTTTTATGTCAATATATATATATATATATATATGGATGTCTCCTAGCCAAGCCATATTTTTAAGTATTTGTTGCTTCACCTCTCAACAAATGGTAAGAAATTGCAACTTTGCGAAGCTGACAGCCACAAAAACACAATGGTAGCACCTTATCAATGGATTCAACCGGGCTCATGGTTTTAAGGTGATCTGATTCAGTACATCACAACTAGAAATGCTGGCACAGTTCACAGTCAAATCTTGAAATAAATCAAATTCTCTTCTGTTACACTCACATTGTACATGTTGTTCAAAATAGACAACACCACTGCCTTAAAACGATGCTCCTAGAGCACACATTTAAAAAAGATATGTGACAACAGGGAAAGATTTCTAAATTAGCTTATTGAAAAAGCCAACAGCAAAGAAAAATTGTATCATAGTCCCAAGATACATTAAACTTAAGTTTGTCAAACCATGCTTCATTATACTCTAATAACACGCTAAATTGATATCACAGCAGCCAACAAAAATGATTTATAATTCACTTAAGGAGTCAAGACATTGCGCTTGTAATAACAGCCGTAGAGTGAAGAAAGCGGTCTTCTGTCAAGCCCACACTTTGTTCACCCGTGGCAATTAGAAGAAGTTTGGCTTTTTAGTTCGTTCTCACAAGTAGGTGGAGGTTTTGCACTGTTCCCGGATGCGTTGGTTGCAAGCAACAGGCTGTTGATTTGCTTCTGATTCTAAGAAAAACCAGGCAGTATTATTAACGTGACTCATGTTCTGAGGAATCCCAGAAGAGAGGGCTACATGTTGAGTAGCGTCCTCTGTTGCAAAGTCATCATACAAATATTAAATCCAGACCAAACTATTTTTCTTTTCACATTGGCAAAGTTATCCAGTTAGTCCCTGCACATGCAGTTTCCCCCTTTTCTCCTTCAGCTTTAATTTTGTAAAGCATCTTATTAATCCAAGTTGTCATTAGATCTCTATGAAGGTTAACTATCCATACCCATCAATCAAATGTAATTACATACCGTATACATTCTAGATGTATACAAAGTGCCTAATTTTATAAAACATTTCCCCAAAATTCAGCCTGTTATATTAGGTATCTTTGAAAAATGTTTCCACTAGAATAAAATACAATTAATAATAACGTTGTATAGGTTTGAAAAGATATGGGCAACACTGGTGAAATGCACTGTTTTGTATTAAGAGTGGTGTTCCCATATATGACATTATGGATCCATGTATGTATCTATGAAGAATCAAGTAAATCTTGAGATTTAAACCCAAAGAATGCTAACAGCCGTTCATTGTGGCTGGCTTGGCTAGTGGGATGTTGACTTTGTGTGAAAGTCATACGGTTTGAAAAAATAAAAAACCTGTATAGATAACTTTTACTTTAGCATTTAAACACATATCAGTGTTTCTCACAATCACTTGAAGTTGTGCCATACAAGTACAGGAGATCTTTATGAGAGAAATAGTGCAAAAAGAAAACTACTAGACTATAGCCTTTTATTAACAGAAAATACATCTTCAAACAGCAGATTGTGTTGCAGTAAGCCTACATGAAATAAAATCCCTGCCATGACTTGTTTTATTAGGCTCACATTGTTAAACCACCAGCTCAGCATCATCACCTGTAATGACGAAATAATTATGTTTAGGTCACACACAGCTAAAAATGAATTCACTAAAAACCTGCGGTTGCTCTCCTTCTCCTCTTTCACTCCCTCTCTCATGTCTGCTGCCTCAATTAAGGCCCCCACCCCCCTTCAATCTTTCTTGCTCTCATTGGACCACTAACCTTGATTCACTGTTCTCACTGTACTCTTCCTTTTACTCTGCCTCGGGCTAGAACATGCATTCACACACACTAAACACTAAAACACATACACTGAACACAGACAGAAAGATTTACAACCCAACACAGAGTGGCATACGCTGAACGGGAGATATACACATGTACTTGACCATGGTAAAGTAGAAGTGGTTAGTTTGGGGCCAGTGCAAGGGGAAAGTGTGGCTAACCGAAACCACATGTGGCTGACTTTCTCTCACTCCATCCAGAGGTATGTGAGTCTCTGAAGTGTGTGTGTGTGTGCATGTGGAGGGGGAGGTGTGATAGCAGAAGGAAAGGCAGAGCAAGCTCATGGCTTGACTTTAACCTTTATTTACCCAGGGAACAGTTGTGTTGAGCAGACACGCAGTTTTGTAGCCATGCTGCTATACACTCACAAGGTAACACACTTGGGAGCTGTCCCACTGTAACTACAGTTTTCTACTGGTGGCCACTGCAGCAGTGCCACTAGATCAGTGAGTGAGTAAGATCAGAGGTTAAGTTCGTTGCTCAAGGGCAGAGTTAAAACATGTACAAAGCAGTAGTTACTAAGCCTTGGCATACATCAGAATAGCTGTTTATGAGTCAAACAGGACAGCGACTGCAATGGCTTTTCAAAATGTTTCCCATCAAAGTTGTTGGTGTCCAAACGATTACAAAAAAAAAGTTTCAGTACAATATAAGGGATGTCACTGTATATATTTGCGCTTCTACTGTTAGATGACAACATCGGTAATTTAATTGCTGGTCATAAATGGTAAGTCTTAAATACAACTAAAGTGACCCTCAATCAAATCACCATTTTACGATGCAGTCACATAAGCTTTCATCCAACAAAGTTACTCAGCAGTACCTGAAAAACCTCATGGTTCAAATGTGGGTGATAAATACATTTTCAGCAGATGATCCCCAACTTTTAAATAGTCTGAATGTGGTGGCCAGAGATGACAATAACAAACCATCCTCGAGTTGTATGGGCTTCAATTGAAGGAATTTAGAGACTGGGTTAATATTTGCAGGAATTGTTGCTTATATGATTGAATCTTTTAATTGGTGCCGTCATTTGACAACATAAACTTCTTTTAAAAATCAACAGTTTGTTTCTACCTGAGTCTTTTTCTCGTAAATTCTCGTAATTGTGCCACCTTTCCTCTTGCATAAATCATTACAACCGTTTGTCTCTAAGTCAAGCCAAAAGTAAACACCGAACGTAGCCCCCTTGATTGGCTAGTTTTGCATAGGGATCTATTATACAGACATTTGAAGGTGACAAAAGGTTGTATTACTAACATGTCTACTACATAATGCATTCAGTTATGTCTGACAAAGATCGGTTCATACAACAGCATTGTCAAAAGAGACCATTTACCCCATCCCCTCTACAAGAAGATACAACAAATGTAGCCACTCTGTCTGGAGAGAGATTTTAAAAAGCTCTGTAGAAGTGACCATGGATGAATAACTCTTTTCACAGAACTGGTGAAATTACATTTTACTGTGATTGTACCTTCTATGATTACATGCGACAAACCTGATTTATTGATTCCCATTTGTGTACATAACTCTGAATAAGGACATTAGATAAGTTCTTATCAAGAGCTGAAAAGTATACTACAGACTGTCATCAGAGTTTTTCATCAAAAGAATCACTTCATACCACAAAACATCAACACATTTTTCCCCCCATTCAGAACTTAACATGCACAGACTGCAGTAGTTCTGTTTCAAACCTGTACTTGACTTCAGATAGCTCACTTTGTTCTGAGGGACTAACCCTACAAGACAGAGCGACGCTGTGCATTAAGGTAGTATTGTGTGTGTGTGTGTGTGTGTGTGTGTGTGTGTGTGTGTGTGTGTGTGTGAGGTTGAGTGTAAGAGACAGTTTATGTCATGGGGAGGCAGAGCTGTATCTGCTAACCGTTACTCCAACAAGACAGCTCGCTTGGCTCACACACACACACACACACACAAAACAAACACACACATGAGATGCACATACAGACACTTTATTTACCTTTGGCCCAATATAGACATAGTGACAGTTAACCTAGCCACTTAATACAAAGAGACAGTTTCTTCTTTGAAGACTTATATTCAGAGGGTGTGTGTGTGTGTGTGTGTGTGTGTGTGTGTGTGTGTGTGTGTGTGTGCACGTGTGCGTGTGTGTCCGTGTGTGTGAGTCAGAGTAAATCTGGCTGATCTGAAAACAGAGCAGGGAGAGAAAACACTAACAAAAGCATTCCAGAAAGTGGGGGAGAGAGAGATAGCAAGACAGAAAAAGAGAGAGGTAGAGAGACCTTGACGTGATACAGGAGGGGGTGAGGTAGAGACACAGGGGTGAGAATGTTTTTTGCCGGCGTGAAACTGTAGAGAGGAATTTGTTCTTTAGTTTTTGAGCCATCAGCTAAAACACACTGAAACATCAGTGTTTCATTTGGCAGCTACATAAACTGGCGTCAACTGGCAATGGTTTAAGTAAATTTCAATTACTATTTATTATTCTGATAATTGCAAAACAGGAAAGAATCATCTAAAAGCATTTTCTTTTTCTAGCTTCTCAATTGTGAGGATTTGCTGCTTTTATCTGTTTTATGTCGAAATAAATTGAATCTCTTGGACTTTGGACTGTTGGTTGGACAAAACAAGAGATATGAAGATGTTACCTTGATCTTTAGGAAATTGTAATGGACATTTTTTTTTTACTTTTTTTCTGACCGTTTGATAGCACAAACCAAAATTAAATTAAATTTCTACATTATTTTATGTATTTCTTTTCTCATGTTGGCTCACTTCAGGAATGTTTGTCCTGTTTGATTACAGAAAAATAAGTTTATGACTGTTGGCTGATTGGTTGGTTGAACCTTGGTTTAAATGTCAGTGGTTGTTGTAACCATCATCAGTTCATAGACAATTTTTGAAAATTGCAGTAGGAATAAATTTAGGGATAAGAGACAGTGCTTTTGAATCAAACTCACTTTTAACTTGTTTTAAAAGTACTGTATTCTTCTTATGTTCCTATTGTTCCCATGTGGTATTCCCATGTTGCCCTGTTTATAGCTCCCTTTGCGATTATAATTTCCACCTTAAACAGAATGCACACTTTATCCCTGTAATACAGCACCATTTAGTCTGAATTTGGGAACACAAAATCCCACCCTTGATCTTGTTGTGGGTCTTTGGAGGGGGAAGCACTGAAACTGGAGAAACAGGGAGGAGAGGAGGTGGGATGAAGACGGGGAATAAAGGGGCAGTGGAGGTGGGGAGTAGGAGGAGGACAAGGGGGAGAAAGGGGGGAATAAGGAGTACATGAGAAGGGGGGAGGGTTTGATAAACATTGTGTTGCTTTGTTTAGGTTAGTGGACCATAAATTCCAAGGAAAAGGAGGGAGGGGTGACTGAATGAGGTAAAATAACCGTTAGAAGAAGCTTTGACAGGAGAAAAGAAGGGAGTCGTACTTGGATATGTTTAGAGAGAAGGGAGGCAGTATTGAAGGGAGAGGAGAAGAGAGTTTGTTTGACTGAAGTGACTGATTCTCTCGGCTCCACCAGACACGGTGGAGTCAGCATAGTATCAACATCACTGAGGAGTGTGAGCGTGTTGCACAAGTGAGTATCAGCATTAAAGAAATCAAATACCTTCACAATAAGTATCTCATGGCTACCTCCGAGTGAAAACCTCATCACCTCCTATTTTGGTGTTTTTCTTGGTTCACATATTGCTCTACAGCTGTGTGCGGAGACTTTTCACTGCACTGCCTTCTTATCACTTCCAGTGGAAAGGACACACTATTTGCACCATTCAAAAAGGATATATTCAGTGGTGCTCACTTAAAAACAAAAGTGTCTCAGGGAAACATGGTCTCAGTAGGTGTCCTGAGCATACAATCGATGGAAACCGTGGAAAAACTATTTACTAGTTCCATGAATGCATGGAAATAAATCTGAACGTGAACACTTGACTTGTGAACCACAGAAAGTTTGAAGGTACGAAGTTGCATATCAGCAGGCAGCCCTGGCCCCTCTGTCTGTTGAAGCTGTTGGTGGTGGTGCATATTTTTATTTGGATGTACGCCAGTAACATACTGTGATCATTTGTGACCTCTTCTAAATCCCAGTATGCATTTCAGTTGTAACGGCCCAGACTAGCAGGCAGTAATACTGTTTTGTAAGGTATTTATTATGGGTTAAAATTAAATTAAATACCTTCCAAGTGCCAGATACAAAATCTACTGTTGTTCTGTGCTAAAATACATTTGAGCATTAGCTGAAGACAAAGCAAGTGAGTATCCTTCCAAGGTTTCTGTACTTTTTTGTAATTATACGGACTGCATTTCATGTTGAGCTGCAGAGGTGTGACAGTAAAACAAAAGGGTAATTTTGTACTGTACTGCACTGTAAAAACTGTAACATTGGAAGATAACCACTTGATTTGCCTGCTGAGATTTGTTTTGCACAGAACGAGGACTGCCACCCATCTTTTCCATTTACATCATGTTAGTAGGAAGGGATTTTTTTTACTTCTAGTAAGGACAGCAACCCTTTGACACTTTCACTTTTATGTACATACACATAATGAGTGTTGTTTTAAGACCGACTTCAAATTATGTTCATCACTAGGTTCATTAAATGTTTCATCACTTTTATTTTAGTTAATCTGTGAGTCCTTGGGCCCAGCTTTTTGTAAAATATCTATCCCTGTAAAGTGGAAAGTTAAACATGATTGAGGGTGAGGATACTGAAATATGAAATCAAATATTAATGATTCTCATTTATTAACTAGCTACTTATTAGCTAAATAACCTCATTTTATTATAAATAAGGCACATTTTTGAATTGACAAGTATGACAACATTTTATTTTTATATTTAGAATGCTTTCTGTAATGTGTCTGTCTTATGTGTACTACATGTACATATGAACTATTAATATATGACTTCATCACAGACAGTGTTTCGGATATCAAGGCTGAGGAGGACCAACCAGAAAACTGACAGACAGATGTTCAACATTTAAATGTCTGTCTGCAAACTCCCACACATAGCCTGTCTGCTAGAGTGATTGACTGTAGGTGTGTATACGCAATTGCTGTCAGGCTGACCGTGTGTCTGCAGTCATCTAGTCATTTGGAGGGACACACACCGTCTGGCTGGCAGGCAGACAGACAGATAAAATGACAGATTAGGATGGACAGATATCATTTAGAGGAAAAAGAGAGGTCTGGAATATCTTCTAGAAGATTTAAATCTCTGCCTACACAGACAGACAGAGGACCAGCATCGTGGTGATGCAAAGATACATGGTCGGGGATGGAGATGATAATCTTAATGGACTGGTCATCTATCTGTGAGCTCCTGATTCACACACACACACACACACACACACACAGAAGGGTTTATATATCTCAAAAGCTTTCTACTGCTTAAAGCTTACAGCTTAAAGGGCAGAAGAGAGAGTTATTAGAAAGGACTGTAAGAACAGTAAAAATAGTGTCCTTTTGATAACAGGATATGCATACTGTAGCTGTATGGCTAAAAGTGACTGTAGCAAAATGTCCTCTTGCTATGGTGTACGGCACAGAGATTGCTTATGGCTACTTTTGTGTGTGTTTGTGTGTTTGTGTGTGTGTGTGTGTGTGTGTGGGGGGGGGGGGGGGGTTGCAGCTTCATGACAGATGTCTTCTTAACTGGACTAATGGAAACCACTTCAGCCACTGCCTATAGCTACACACACAGACACACACAAGAGCCCTTTGGCCATGTCTATAAAGTCCACCTGTAGGCTAACATGAAGTCGCTCAGTCATTCCTACACACACACACACACACACACACACAAAAAGCTTTGTTGTCACATAACATACAGACAAAACCACTGCCCAAAGTAAAGTAAAAAAAACAAAGTGTGGTTTATGGTTAGTTTCTGATGTCACTTTAAATACACTTTCTTATCTTAATTTGTCTCTTAAGGAGCTTTGACATTGACAAAGATAGCCCTAGCAAGGACACTAAAAGGCGAACGCCACTAAAAAGTAATACTTTATATGCCTTCCCATTGTTTTTCTCCTTTTAAAATTCATGTTTGGGTAATATGTATTTTCTAGGTAGTTGACAGTACAGGAAGGCAAGAGAGGGTGAGCCAAAAATGTGTTAATGTGGCACACGTCCCAGGATTGGTTTGAATGCCGGGTTAAACTTTAACCACGTGAGCCACCAGAATTCCCCAGCACTCGTGTATTTTTGTCTGAGCGGTTTGGCTTGACCCCAGTATCATCAAACATTTGCTAAACATGCCGGACAATGGCAGGTTTTGGTTAGAGTGACAACAGGAAAGCTAGAGGCTGAAACTTGGATCAGCTACAGGATGAGCTTTTCGCTTTCACAATAGTATGCTAATATTATAGTATTAATAGCCAATTCGTGCTAATAATAGCAGTTTGTGGGTGGAAAATAAAAACTTGACTGGACATGGAGGACATTAATGTACCATCAAAGCAGATGTTCTGCTTTTGAGTCGTGAATTATTCACAATAGAACAAGAAATTTGCAGGGCTGGCTTTCAAAGGGGTTTAAGTTTGAGTTTGTCCCTGTAAACTAGAAATGAAGGGAGATATGTAGCCAATCCACAGCCAATCAATTAAATCAGGAATTTACAGGAAGATTAAGACTTCCTGGAAGACTAAATTGGAACCTATTATTTAAAACACTACACTTTTATTAATTTCTACCTCATCTACAAACTATCAATTAAGAACTCACAGAGCAAGAAAGGTTGCAAACACACCCTGTCTCAGGGTGTAATCTGCTGAGATTAGTGAGAGATCGTGTAGAACCTGCCAAAACCATTTTCAAGAACCTGTCCTGCTTAATAGGAACTGACAGTATTTCTGCCTCGCTGGGCTTTCATTAGGTCTCTATTATTATTGTATTAAATAATTTGTGTTTTGGAGCATGGCTCTCCAAATTCTATGTTTGACTCCCACTCACACAGTTTCAGTCTCAGTTTTTAAGGATTAACCAGAATGTGACCTTGTGTAAAATGAACTGAGGGGTTTTTGTCTTTGATTGTTGTGAATAAAAATATAAACATCCTATTTGCTTTGATTACCTCACAGCAAAGCCTTGTGGGATACCAAACTCCACAGTTACACATGATCTCTCTCTGTGGCGTGAAGTGTCTGCAGTGTATTTCACTAATCGTTGAATTACTAGTCATTTTCACAATAAAAAACAACTCCCTCATTAACAACCATCCCGTGTGAGTGTGTGTTGTGAACGGGACAAAGACTGAGGGGGAAGCAAAGCTAGAGGATGTGTGTGAAACAGAGTGAGAGGATGTGTGGTTGCTAAAGTGGACAGAAGAGAAGAAGAGGAGAAGAAATAGACATGAGACAAAGAGGCGTGTTCGGCTGCTGCAGGAACAAAGTTTCTCAGAGCTCCCTTATTAAAGAACAGTCTCAACTAAATAAACAACACCTGGGAACTTCAAACCTACCGACAGCTGTCTAACTACACAAAGACAGACAGAGACAAGGAGAGGAGACACACAGACAAATGGCAAATAGATTAACTGACAGCCAGGTTGGCAGAGACACAAAGACAACAGCAAACCAGTGCAAGAGCACTTCAAATAATTCATCAATTCAATTCAAGTTTATCATTTTAGACATGATTTCCACCAAAATAGCAGCAGACATGACCTGAAAGTTATATGAAGGACTGAAACTATTTTGACACTGAATCAAATAGTTAATTGTAAGTATCACTGCATACTGTACCTTAATACCGGCTAAATAAGGTGTTCCATATTCCAAGATGTTGTGCTCGTGTGCAAAGGTGAAATTGCAAAAACAACCATAAATGAGCGTCCGCATGGGATGGTTAGTAAAGACACACCAAAAAAAAGACGGAATGACCAAACTAACAATTAGATCACAAAAACGGACTTCGACACATTGAAAAGGGAACTTAAACAGTGACATTTAAAGGTGAGGACTATGTACAAGTGGTGATGATACTACAACAACGATGATGACTATGACAGATGAAGTTCAGCTCTTGGCTGGTCACTCGTAACTCACCCTTCTCAGAGCGCCCCATGTGAGCTGGGTCCAACAGAAGCAAAGCAGAGAATAATAAGACAGAATTAGATTGGAGAGCATGCACAGGCGTACAATCACATATATGCAAGAGAGAAGCTGTGTGTTTCAAGATTCAGCAGACATCTATTGATCCACAAAGGACCATATCCTCTCAAGTGCAGGGTGGCAACTAGCAATTATTTTCTTTATTAATCGATTCATTGTTTGGTTTATAAAATGTCAGAAACATGTGGAAAACGGCCATCACAATTTGCTATAGCCCTAAGTGTTATTTTTTAATTCTCAACAGACCAGGTTCAAATGCTGACAGAGCTCATTGACAGTGAAGACAACATTAAAGAAGAAAAATGCAGACGTTACCATCAAAACCTATGTCATAGTATGGCTGAGCTCCCATTAACCTTTTGCGTCAAATCCAGCTTCAGTGTACACATTACTGATAACTGACACACAATGCACACAAATAAGGATTAAAAAAGTAGTGAGGAGAATCTGTTGACTTGCACATATTTTGCCAACAGATGCCCAACCTTAACCTTTATCCTCTGCTTCACCTAACCCTCATGTTAACCCTAAAAATAATCAATTTCCCAAGACTGTCATCACCTGCCACCACTTTTCCCAGTCCCTCTCTCGTTTACACACACACAGACAAAGACCCACCAGCCATGACTCCATTTTAAATTATCAGATCTATACAATGATGTATGTATGTGTGTGTGTGTGTGTGTGTATTTATCACCACACACTACACTAAACAACTGGTACTGAGGGGGCTCACATCTGTGTCTGTGTGAGGGAAAGAGAGAGAGTGTCTATGTGCACAGTAATGTAATTAATCAGCTGAGAGTGTTGATTACTTAATCTGTCATTAGCCAATGATGTGTGTAAGTGCGTGTGTGTATGTGTATGAGTGTGCATGTGAGGCAGTAGTGTGTTTCAAGGCCCCCTTGTACCGACAGCTGTGACCAGAGCCAAACAGGGCAGAGCAGAGATTGATGATACTGGACTAATACCATCATTCATCAGGGATGTGATATTTCAGGGACTTGGGATTTGTTTTGCACGTGCAGCCTCCCTTCATTTCCAATGGGACTTTAACACTTTCTTGGTTCACTTCCTGCCGCATGACTGATGATTCACGCCCATTACGTACCAGTCTCTAAAGGTTAATCCTGACCATAACATTAGGTTATGTTGTTGTCATAAATTTTCAATTTGTGCATTGAATGCCTGAGTGGAAAACACCAAAAACTCACAAAGAAAAGTTTAAATACTGTGTATCAGCTTGTCTAAGGTGAAAAAGTTACAGTATCAAAAAGAAGGAAGACGCAATAAGTCTGATGGAAACTTATTTTTCACTTTCTTTATGATGATGATGATGCAGTACCTGCTTGTGCTTAAGACAAGGCATCCATGTCATGCAGCCACTCACAGTTACCAGCCTGAAGCCCCAAATAATTACGAATAGGTGTTGGATATACATGAGCCCAACTTCCCCAGTTCGAGTTCATTGTAAAACGATAAATTTTTGGACCATTGGCTGGACAAAACAAGCAATTTCAAGATGTCACCTTGGGCTTCACCTCTACGGTTGCAGCTAACGATCATTTGCATTATCGATAAATGTGCTGATTATATTCTCTATTAATTGCTTAATGCACAAAATGTTGGGGACAAAACAAGCCCATCGGGATTCTCAGAGCCCATTCAGTCTGTTTACAATGATGCAAAACAGAAACAAAACAGGATTGTTTTGTTTCCGCTGTCATCATTACAGCGGAAGAGCTGGTAATAGTGAATGTTTGGCATTTTTGAAATTTACTGATACAATTGATCACACATCAAAATTATTTCTTTTAAGCGTCTATCATTTGAGGTCTAGGCTAAATCATT
This sequence comes from Micropterus dolomieu, assembly GCF_021292245.1. Classification (NCBI taxonomy): domain Eukaryota; kingdom Metazoa; phylum Chordata; class Actinopteri; order Centrarchiformes; family Centrarchidae; genus Micropterus; species Micropterus dolomieu. The sequence goes on from NC_060159.1 coordinate 20,080,551, forward strand.
AATCAAGAAAATTATCGGCAGGTAAACAATATTGAAAATAATAGTGAATCTCAGGAGGGAAGCAGCAATAACATACCATGATGTCTTAGTGAAACCTTTTCTGGTCATGGGCAGTACTGTCACTGTTTCACAGCTCGGTGTGTGGAAACCTGAATCACAACCTCCGTCAATCATGTCGTTGTTCTTTTAACTCTCTGATAACAGCAAGAGGTAAAAAGGTTGCACCGTCGCTGTGTGTCGCTAATCCATTTTTCAACACAAACCCTCAAATTCATTCATATACACACACGCACACAGTCTAATGAGGGATTAGCTAATGAATTCTCTTGACAGATTAATCACATTTTACACACGCGTTTGTGTGCGAGCAGACTTCATCCCCAAACGACTGAAGAAATGAGCCAGTAATTTCAAAGAGATGTGTTTTTGTTTTTAAATCTATCACTAAATTGAAATCCGTGGAAACAGATTGGCTCTGAGCAAAGTGGTGTTTGATTTGAAGAGAAGACGTTAAGATGGATCTGAAGGACAGCGGACGGAAGCGTTACTTTTAACAAGAAAATAAATAAAACGGCGTTTGATTTGGCGCCATCTTACATGGCATGAGTAGAATGGGGAGGCATTTTCACAGGAATCTAAACGAGAGGCAAACATTTCACATGCTCATCTTTGTACCACTGTACTCCAGAGGGCTTCAAAGCATCGGCCTCCCTCTTTCTCTTTAAGTGACAGCAACACACATGAGTTGACACACACAGTTGCTCCGCGCGCACACACAGGACATGATGAGAAACACACACACACACACTCCCTCCTGCCGTTTTCACTGTCTCTTGAGTGGAGGAGATGCCCACGGCCAAAAACCAATGGTTGCATTTCTTGTTTTTTCCCCCCTCCTCCCCTCCTCTTTCTCACTATGACTCTCTTTCTTTCGCCTCGTCTTCACAATTTTATTTCATCTTGCAAATGGAGCTGAAAAGTAATTATAATTAAACCAACTTGGTTCAAATGTTCAAAATACTGAAATAATTTACAATTATAATTAAACCAGCTCAGATGTGGTGTTCAGTACCAGCGGCAGCCTTCTAATTCGTCTGGAGAACACTAATGGAAAACAATTATTTCACTTCATTAAGATTAAAGACGCCTGGAATCTGTGTCACCACTCGATCAGAGAGGAGACGGATTTAGAAAGTTGTCAAATTAACATAAACTCAGTTACTGATTTCGTAAAAGCAGCGAGACGCGCATCCTTGTTCACATTTATTACCCTGACTTTGTGATAGTGATGGGCCAAAACAAAACAGCACGATAAGGCGAGACAAGAGGGAGACAGATTTATATAAATGCCATAATTTATAGTTTGACTTTCTAAACGGGGAAACTAGAAGATAAATTAGGAAACAAGACAGATTTAGAGAAAAGACATCTTCACACAATTTTCAAAGTGACTTTGTTCAAATATGACAGATACAATGAAATCCTCGCCACTGCTTTTTCTCGTCCTTGTCTGTGATTCCAGAGTGCGCCGGCTACTGCACCACAACACACATCTCTCCCGTGACTGTCTGTGATTTCTGTCATTATTGACTCCTGATCTAACAATCGCCACTTTTTCTCAGCAGCAGTTCAGATTGGCAGTATTAATTATTATCTTTCTATTAACCCTTTCGGCCTCACTGGTTAAACATTTAAGTGATCTAATAACAGTGAGTGACAGAAACACCTGTGCTGTATCTGTAAAATCTAGCATGCCCTGCACTCTCTGCACCAAATGTTACTGTTGTCTTTTTAAACTCTGAAATTTTTCATGATTGGGATTCACAGTGTGTAAAAAAAGGGCATAACAATTACATATTTATCTCTAGAAATGGTGTAATTTCATTGCAACTAAACAACCAATTCCCTGCATCTGATTTACTAAAATCACTGTAACTATTGCTTTTATGTAAAAAAAAAAAAATATATCTACTTTAGTTTTTAACCCCCTTTCCCCACTAATGATATCCCACCTCCTGCTCTCTGTGAAGCAGCATCTACTAGTATTTACTTGCAAATTAACAGCACTCAGATTCCCAAAGAGGCCTCAAAGAAATTCCACACATTTGTTACCCAGAGGGCCAAATGGCCACAAGGGAGGGGAGAGGGTGGGTAGTTATGGGATAGGGGTGGGGTGGCAATAAAACGTTCCCAGATGAAGGGGTAATTAATGTGTAATTTCTATGCAAATCATTAACAGGCCTGAGGGAACACTGGGGCAGAAAACGACGTTTTTATACTATTTCCAGCACTTAAATGGAGCGTGGTGTGTCCTTTATTAGAGCCTTATAGGGGTTTTGGTATGAGTTTGGAGGTCAGCTTTCTACCAGCTGTGTGAGTCTCTCTCTCTCTCTCTCTCCCTCTCTGTGTTAGAGTTCAGAGAAGACCAACTGCTGAATGCGGAAATAAAACGTACGGCAGCCACGCAGGCAGCGACACAGGTAGAGAGAGAGAGAGAGAGTTTTCCTGCGAGGAGACCGAGAGCTGCAGAACACAGCCTGCTTGAGGACTTTGTTTTCTCTCCGCGTCCGATTAGTCCTGCACCGGCAACACGGCTGCAGCTATCACCTCCCTTCTCGAGTTCATTTAGGGGACTTTTTACATTCGCATCCTTCTCGGAATGCATTCGTGTTTCCGCAGGACGAAACGAGAGCAAATGCACACTTTGCGATTCTAGTTTACAACAGCCTTAAGTCCAGGAGAAAGGGGTTCCATGCACCCCCAGACACACGAGACGGAGTTTAATGTCACGGCCGTTTCATTACTAAACAATGGTCATGCACACTGTTGCATAGACTAGTTCAATTGTGACTATTTTGAGTTAAGGTTTCATCCTCTCCGCCTTGTAGAGTTTGTCAATAAAATCACATCTAACGTCATAAGTAATCTTATATGAAACCGGGATCCAAGAAAATGTCTTTCCTTACTAAATACGTTAGATCATACAGCGCAAGAACAACATTCACTTCATCGGCGTACAGGCTATATTTCCAACCATTAGGTTTTACTGTAGCGCTAGTAAAGTTGGAACAGAGGAGGATCTTTGCTTTGCAAAGAGCGAAAAGCTCACGGCGCTCGCGATCCGGACCGACAGTGGCCCCATACAAAATAGCAATAGTCTTTAAAGACTTAAAATACATCACAGATAATAGAAAATGACACCTTTTTAAATAACAGTAGTATATCATGTAAGTTAAAGTAGAATAGGAGTCAGAAAGAATCGTTAATAAGGCTATCACCTCTGAGAAGAGAACCACTGGGGGGAAACACCATAAAGTTCATGATTACTGTAATGACCACACATAAGTCATCGTTGTTGCACTATAGTTATTCGGAGGTGATCTCCGTGCACACAGCAACTTTCTCTCACTCCATGCGCTGTTCGCGAGCCTGCACTGCTGAGCGGTGAACGATGCTCCCCCCACACACACACACACACACACACACACACACACACACACACAAGCTCTACGGTCTTAACATATACGCTTCCAACACATGCTGTGAACAGGTAACCCCGTGCAAAAGCTGTAAAAGGTTGGTCAGTGTAGCCTGTTTTTCTCATTACTGCAAGTAAATGCAGTTGTTTTGTGATTTTTGGTCCTTAAATCAGATCGTTTTATTAAAAAAATCATTCCGGAGTCCCGAGACAGCCTTAACAGAATGAATGCAACTCAGTTTAAACGTTTAAGATACGAGTTCACAATCCTATTGTTAGGTCAGCATTAGTCATTTGTGCAAGTCAGTGCATCCCAACAAGAGATCTCACACAGGCTTTAAATACTACGACTTGCATGCAACGTTTAGAAACATTTTACATTTTAGCAGTGACAAAAGTACATTCACTCCATGAAACCTGCACGTCTCCGATCCGAGGACATTTAAAAACAGGCCCAAAGCGATAAAAAAAGGCACGTCGTACAGTTTAAACACGGAGGCTAACTTTTCTTCTTCACCTTAAACACACCTGTCCGATATTCATACGCTTACACGGATGGAGAAAACGAAATCGTCCAGACTTTCCATTAAAGACACGGAAAACACACTTAACTGTCTGTCTTTCCTCGCTTCGTCCTTACCTGTCGGTATTTGGCCGGAGACGTTCCCAACTGTCGAAAAGAGAAACAGGAGTCCCAGGAATACAGAGAAAAGTGTATCCATGTTTTCAAACGTGGCCGTGTGTTGAGTCCGTAACAGTTTTCCCCTCCGGAAAGTTTTTTCCTGCGAGTTTCTCCGTCCTCTCCTCTGTCTTCGCTCTTCTTTATTTCTTTCTTTAGTTGGTTTTTATTCCTCCTGTTGTGGATTCAGTCGCCCCATTCTCTCCTTCCTCCGGTTTCTCTCTTTTCGCTTCCTACGGGGCTCTGCGGACACCACACTTTGTTTCACACAGAGCGAGGGAGCGCGCACGCGAGAGAGAGCGAGAGAGAGGGAGGGAGGTAGAGCGAGCGCAGCAGAGAAAGTGCGTGACGTCACGAGGCAGGAGTTGATTAAAAACACAAATTAAAAGAAACAATGTCACTAAACTTTTATTTCTTGATGATGCGTTTAGTTTCACTTTATATTTATTTTCCATAAGTCATTGTTTAAAACAAACAAAAAAGATCACCACCAGCACTCAAATGTTCAGTAAAGCATTTAAATTATTTGAATTATTTAATTATTTATTTGAAAAACAGAAAGTAATGTATGTTGTTGCTCCTTCAAAATGAGCCTCCTCTTATAAATTTTAAAATGTTTTTCTCCTCTTGTTCTCACCTAATTGATAAACTATACCTCTTATTTTCATGCAAACTCTGTGGTGGAACATATCTAAGAACATTTACTGTAGACTAATTTAATTTTGAGGTACTTGTACTTAACTTGTGTATTTCCATTTTATGACCGCTATAGTTACCAGTTGCTTTTCAAATTACGATTTTACATATTATCAGCTTATGTATAATGTTTGTTTGTTAGGCTATATATTATTCTACAAGATACCTTGACAAACTATAACATTCAAATGTTAATACATCAATAATAATAATCTAATAATTAAATGCATACAGTAATATAACATTCAGAAAGTTGCCATTGTACGTAATGAGTCTTTTTCTTTTACTTTTAAGTTTTTCTGATAATACATCTGTATTAAAGTTTTGAATGCAGGTCTTTCACTTGTAGTGGAGTATCTTTACATTGTTCTATTGCTACTTTTACTTAAATAAATTATCTGAATACTGTACTTCTTCCACCACTTTGATTTTATCAATACTCTGTTTGCAACAATTAGTTTTTCTTTCATTATAGTATATAGTGTGGGTTGTACAGTGTATATAGTGTACCCCCCACCACACACACACACACACACACACACACACACACACACACACACTCTCAGCAATCATTTTTGTTAAGTTAATATAGAAACTTCTATATTTTTTAACTAATAAATTAGTCACATAGTCAATAAAATGTCAAAAATGCTGACAAAACTAACTTAGAGATACCACAGACCAAGGTACCATCTACACATTGTTTATTTTGTTTAATCAGCTGTCCAAAGAAAAACAAAATAACTTACCTTCTGAATGTAGAATTATTACACAAATCTGCAGCTGCAGATCGTATACAGAGCTTTTAGGCGAGTTGCAGCTCATTGTTTGGCAGTCCGGGCCTGCAAATGTGTTGTTTTGCTTCACTGTCACTGCTCTCATATCACAGCAGACAGATCTTTTCAGCAAAAAAGCTCTAAAAACAAACGGCAGACAGACACAGCTAGCGACTAGCCAGCAACTGTCTGCTAAAAAGTCTCCATGTCAGCTTAAAAGGTGAAGATATGTCAAAGTAGAGTTCACAACTTGTTTCAACTGGACCTATAGTGGCCAAGAAAACCAGGTTAATTAGTTATTGTACGTTTAAATGCAGAAAAGCATTCATGCCAATAAACACGGGCAGCTCCAGTTGGCCCCCTGACGGCAGTTGAAAAACGGCTCTGACACAAAAATATGTATAATTCCTGGCACAGTCCAGGACACCTGTCCTGGCCCCCATAACCATTCAGCCAACCCCTCCCCCAAAGGCACCCCTGCTAATAAAGGATGTAGAATAGAATAGAATGGAAAAGAAAAGAATAGAAACAACCCATATCCTTTGTAGGTGAGACACTAATAGAAACTCACACTGGTACACAGTGATTTCAAGTTAAAAGGCTATCTTTTGTCATGTAATAATAATGTTTGTGTTCATGTAAGTGTCTGTAAATTGAACTCATTTCACAGCATGGAAAGATTAAACAGACCTACTAGAGTTCTGCAGGACAAAAATCACACTCTGTCAAAGACATAAATCAGAGCACCGGGGCTTGGATCTGCAACGTCATCAAGATGTACAGCCAAGAGGTGCTTCTTTTTGATTTAAAGGAGACCTTGTGGGCAGCTGGTGGACTGTGAACATAACTGTATTTTTTATTTGAGCTAAAATCCTTCCTGGCAAAAAGTGATTTAAATTACTTGAGCATTTGGTTGCAGGATGACCTTTATATCCCTGGTTTCAGACCATAAAATGCATCACCAGAAAAAACTGCATATAGTACAGCCAACACATTTGTGATTCATTTTCTGTTTATACAATTAGCTTATTACACAGTACCTAACCTGCTAGGGTTAGCATCAGTGTCTGTAAGCTCCTAGTGGAAATTAAAAACAAATATTATTTGCCTACATCGTCCCGCCCTGGTGACAGCCGTGCGTGTCAAAGTGGGGCTAGATGACATCATGACAGGCCTGCCAAAAAGACAAAATACATCTTTTGATTTTTGGTACACTGCTGAGCTAAAAGTATGTGTGGATGGAAATGTACAATCACGGAACCACTGTGTATCCTCTTAACGTGTTTTGTCTCTCTCAGTGCCACCTCTCCCACATACAAGGTGTGAACAATCTCTTCTCCCCTGTTGCTGTCTTTGGGAGACAGGGATATTCATTTAGGCAAACTTTGGTCTCTGCAGAGACAATAAATTCATTTCCAGACTTTCACAGGTTTACGGGATTGTCGGTGTGCTGGTAATTATAGGGGTTTTCTTTCAGTCCAAACAGTAATTGTGACTGTCTAGCCTGGAATTGGAAGTGTCCTGCAAATCAACCTGGGTGTCCTGTCACCTAATATCACTCCGATGCTACTACTCTACTACTTTAAAATGTGAATTTTCTATTGTTATTGTTAGTGCTGGTACCCTGCCATTATAGACAGCAGTGTATCCTCACTGTTGTGTTTGCTGAAGTTGCAGGTTCCAGGTTGTTATTTTCTTGTACACACTGCTGTCGTGCCATACTTTTGTATGCATTGATGCAGGCAGGCTTTACATTTGCAGGTTTGTGCACAGTGAGTTGAAATTGTTTAAGCATATCTGTATTTTCAACTCGGAAATGATTTTGCATGGGTACTTACAGTGGATGCAACTCTATTTGCAGTCATGGTCGTACAAATATCAGTGTGTTCATTAGATCAATGCAACATTCTGAAATAAATTTAAAAGTGGATTTTATTACTTAGATTTTCTTGTGAAAATATTAAAAACATTTTCTCTACTTCTTGTAATTTTTCCCAGTAACCTTTGTACCAAACATTGTCTTTCATAGTGTGAATTCTGGTTTGCAGTGATTTGAAGATATTTGTATCCCTCCTACAATTGTTTTTTTTTTTTTTTTTTGCTCTCACGTCAAACAAAACTATCATGTTGCAACTCTTATCTACCTTCACGTGTCAAAAGCCAGCTGGGAAAAACATGGCAGGTAGTCATGTTAGTCTACGTGGAAAAATCTCTGTGCTGGAAATGTATAGCAAGCATAAATAGATTTTTTATTCAGCTGTTTGACCCTTATGCAGGTACATTGTTCCTGTGCAGGCAATTTTCAGCAGTCTAACCCCTAACCAGTAGCTCAATCCAATTTTGAGACCAAATGTGCCATCCAGTGTCTGGTCTATGATGGATTGCAGAGGAGGCTCCTGTGTTTTTAGACCAATCCTCTAAATATTGGACGATTTTACAAGACTTCATATTACGTTCAGTGACATTTTTTTTAAATGTCCAATGCCAATGTTTAAAGCCACACTAGCATGGCTCTAGGGAAGGCAATGTCAATCTGTTGGTCCAGACTGAAATAACTTCTACTGGATGGACTACCATCAGCTTTTTTACCTTCAGACATTCATGGAGATTCATTCAGACCATGAATCCTAATGACTTTTAGACGATCCCTTGACTCTTCATCTAGCACCAGCACGTCAAGAGTTTTCACTTATCCAGTGAAATATCTCAACATCTACATACCTGATGACTGCTACACAATGTCTACAGACATTCATGATTCCCAGAAGATGTACGACAGTGACTTTGTAACCCGCCTGACTCTTCCTCTAGTGCCACCATTTACATTTGGGATTTTGATAAGAATACACTTATTGGATGGATTGCCAGGACATTTGGTTCACATATTCATATCCTTCTGAATTGTAATCATGTTGGGCATGTTTTCATCAAGCACCATCATCAGGTAAAAACTATTGACATCCCTAACATCCTAATCATCCTCAGCTGGACAAAACTTTGTACAGGAAATCTAAAGTTGACTTAAAACAGACACACTTATCTAAATACACTGAGTTTATGATACAGGATCAGCGGATTTAAAGAGGTTGTATTATGCTCATTTTCAGGTTCAAAATCTTAATTAGGGGTTGTACCAGAACAGGTTTACATGGTTTAATTTTCAAAAAAACACCACATTTTTCTCATATTGCGCATTGCTGCAGCTCCTCTTGTCAGCCTAGCCTATGTGTTGCACACTCCGCTCTTGAGCTACAGAGTGATGCATCTTACTTGTACAAAATCTTTGTTTGGAGTTACACATGCGCAGTTCCCAGCTAAGGACTACTAGCCAATCAGAAGCAGAGAAGGGCGGGTCATAAGAAATAAGGTAGTGTGATCCAAATCAAAGCCGCTTCAGACTGCGACCATAACCTAGCAGATGGTATAAGTTACTCACAAGTCCACAACCACACAACATCATTGTTCCACATCTTACCATAAACCACTACAAAAATCATCATATTTCAACTCAATTTTACATAAAAATTGGCCAAACAATTTGAACGTTTGCTCAGTAGCTTTCACATCTAGTGTAACATTAGCATTATAGCTATAACTGGTGATACGAAAAAAAGTACCTGGAAGCAGATACAGGTACAACATTTCTACAATGGAAAACCAAACAAAGGGGAGTCGAGCCAAAGGGCCTCCGCTCAGACTAGCTTGGTTTGAGGGCGTGCCTGACCCCGCTAGCCGCTTGGCAAGTTTTATGATGCGTTTTCATTGTGATGTCACAAGTCAAGGAAGTGAAGGGCTGGACTACAAACGAGCTGTTTTCAAACGGTTCAGAGCAGAGTTTTCTGTGGGAGATGGGAACTCCCTTTGTGCAGGACATTGGCCTTTTTCACTTTGCAAACCTGTTACATGCACAAAAAAGATATACAGTGGGTACGGAAAGTATTCAGACCCCTTTAAATTTTTCACTCTTTGTTTCATTGCAGCCATTTTCCAAAAATCAAAAAAGTTCATTTTATTCCTCAGTAATGTACACTCAGCACCCCATCTTGACAGAAAAAAACAGAAATGTAGAAATTTTTGCAAATTTATTAAAAAAGAAAAACTGAAATATCACATGGTCATAAGTATTCAGACCCTTTGCCGTGACACTCATATTTAACTCAGGTGCTGTCTATTTCTTCTGATCATCCTTGAGATGGTTCTACACCTTCATTTGAGTCCAGCTGTGTTTGATTATACTGATTGGACTTGATTAGGAAAGCCACACACCTGTCTATATAAGACCTTACAGCTCACAGTGCATGTCAGAGCAAATGAGAATCATGAGGTCAAAGGAACTGCCTGAAGAGCTCAGAGACAGAATTGTGGCAAGGCACAGATCTGGCCAAGGTTACAAAAAAATTTCTGCTG
>NC_060159.1:20090686-20174078 GCF_021292245.1 Micropterus dolomieu
ACAGGGATATCCTGGACGAAAACCTTTTCCAGAGTGCTCTGGACCTCAGACTGGGCCGAAGGTTTACCTTCCAACAAGACAATGACCCTAAGCACACCGCTAAAATAACGAAGGAGTGGCTTCACAACAACTCCGTGGCTGTTCTTGAATGGCCCAGCCAGAGCCCTGACTTAAACCCAATTGAGCATCTCTGGAGAGACCTGAAAATGGCTGTCCACCAACGTTTACCATCCAACCTGACAGAACTGGAGAGGATCTGCAAGGAGGAATGGCAGAGGATACCCAAATCCAGATGTGAAAAACTTGTTGCATCTTTCCCAAAATGACTCATGGCTGTATTAGATCAAAAGGGTGCTTCTACTAAATACTGAGCAAAGGGTCTGAATACTTATCATGTGATATTTCAGTTTTTCTTTTTTAATAAATTTGCAAAAATTTCTACATTTCTGTTTTTTTCTGTCAAGATGGAGTGCTGAGTGTACATTACTGAGAAATAAAATGAACTTTTTTGATTTTTGGAAAATGGCTGCAATGAAACAAAGAGTGAAAAATTTAAAGGGGTCTGAATACTTTCCGTACCCACTGTATAACTCAATAAAGGAAAGGGGGAAAAGCCAAAAAGCATAATACCACCTCTTTAATTCAGTTGATCAAGAAATATTATAGTGAGTGTGGTCAAAAAGTTTGGCTTTAACTGTGACATTTGACACATTTATTGATTAAAAAAGTAAAATACTTTAAAATCTTTAGTGTTCATATGGCATACAGTCGACCACAGAAATAAAAACTTGGCTGCTGCCAAGGGACAGAAAATGAGAAAAAGGGAACCAAGTAGAACTCGAGGTCACCTCATTTGATTTTGGCTTCAATCTATTCACAGCCTGAATAAAAACGTGAATTATGTTTTTCTAAAGCCGCAACCTTCACTCTGTCATGTTGAATACAGGGTCCTTCCAATGCAAAAAGTCATTCAATATTTCAATCACCACGTAAAATACAAACTTGCTGAATTAAATTATTATAAAGGGAACTTGACACTGGGATTACTGGGATTGTGCCCTCAGATTTGACAACTATGCAGTTAGTATGTCAAAAAATGAAGAGACATGATCAGAAGATCTGACAAAATCCACAAAGGACAAAGGAGTTTGCCCTTGAAATAGAAGAAAATCATAAAAGGACCAAGTAAAGTACAATCAAGTAAAATGGAAATGAAACTAAAGTGTTAATACTGAGATGACAAGGAAAGACAACTCGTTTTGATAAAAAACAAGAACACACCATGGTTAAAAATGTGAAAGCAACAAAATCAATACAATGATTATGTAAATAACAATACATTTAAGTAGCTTGAAATTCAAGCAGCAATAATTAGCAGTGGAAAAAAACTGCATAATTATTATCATCAACAGACACAGAGTAGTATTCATTTGGAGCATTTGTTGTTAGTCTTCACCAACTCCTGAGGAAATCATCTGGCTCTTTAGCTCCTGAATGCTTCGCTGTCTTCAACAGCGAGTCACTAGCTTTGACTGCCTGCTGTTTGGTGCTGGGCAGGTAGCGTACTGTGGATTTATCAAAACTTTTTTGCTGAAAACAGCTGCCTGCTAAAGGTGGAAATTAGGTTGAACCGAAACCAAAACCATTAAGTTGTGGGTATTGAAACTAAAACAATGGAGCTGAGCATTACAGCTAGTCAATTGATCCAAGAAAAATATTGATTCATGCAGCTTTAAATAAAGGTTGAGCTGTGTTACATGAAAAGTGGGACGATGTATTTGTAGGAGTATGAATGATCAAACATATTAATGTGTACTACTGAGGGCTCAGATTCACCTCAGGCTAAACACTGGACCTAAGATTATTTTTGGAAAAGGGCACAGTGCCCTTGTCTCAGTAGAGTGCCACTTTATGAGGCATAGCTTGCACTCTTTAATGATGAAAAAAGATGTGTCTTGAAAAAATACACTGATGAGCCCATTCAAAGAACGCAGTTTATAAATGTCCTTAAAAACCTCCCTCCCCTGCCATTTGTACATATGTGACAGAGGAAGGCAGGCAGGTTTAGCACTGATTATCCATTGTCAATCATGTCTTAATTGTGTTTGCGAAAGCACGACAGCCTCTCCCTCCCCAGATAAGAACAAAATAAAATATATAGACAGAACATCACTGCCAAGTGTCACAAGATGAATAATAGAAATAAAACAAAAAGTCTATTCAGCAGGCACAAAAAAGAAGTCACATGCCAGTGCACCTTTAGAAAAACAGACTTGCAGAGAGGCTTTCATTCACGGACATCATTTCTTACAAACATTTGTCATTCAATGTCATTCATTTCATAATTCATTTTCTAGTAAGAGAGCAGAGAGGTATTTAAAAGATTTCAGCACATTCACATCAAAGCCACTTTTTGCAATGAGACTGAACTGAGGTTGATCAGCCCAGTAAAAATAAAAAAGCTTTACATTTGTTAAGGCATGTCCTAAAACCTCAAGGCAAGCCACGTAAGTCCAACTCAAGTCTGAAGTCTTGTCAAGTCCAAGTCAAGTCACAACTCTAAGCAAACCCCAAGTCAGTTGTAATCATCCAATTGTCACTGTCACAATCACTGTTTCCTCACTGTCTCACCGTGAGGTGTTCCCATGTGCTTCAAGACAGTCACCATCGTCCCTGTAAAAGTCTGCAGTGTCTAGTCTGAATGACTGCCGCCCTGTGCACTCACCCCCATTCTGATGAAGTCCTCCAAGAAAACTTTATTGTTCAGCACATCAAAGAATAAAATCCTAGCCAGCCTGGACCGTCACCAGTTTGTTTTCAGAACCAACAGATCCACAGAGGATGCCATCTCCACTGCCTTCCACTCTGTCCTCACACACCTTGAGAAAAGAAACACCTACATCAGAATGTTGTTTGTGGATTTTAGCTCAGCACTCAACACAATCTCCCCCCCGAAACTGATTGGGAAACTTAACACTCTGGGCTTGAGTATCACACTCTGCAACTTAATATTGGACTTCACAAACAGACCAACGATAGCTGGTGTTGGCGGTCACACCTCCTCCACTCTAGTGCTCAACTAGCACTAGCGCCAATTTATACTCCTGCGTAGGGTCTACGTGCGTACCTACCTGCAGTTATACTTATGCGTAGGTGTGTCCATCATTCTGCAATTACACCCCCAAACGCTAGTCGGTAGTAGCGCTACAGCGTCCACTGTGTTGACGTTTGCCGGCTGAGCAGGCTAACTTCCGGTTTAGCGCTCCACTAACGTAAATGGGGGTAAAACTGTAAACGTGCGGCTGGTGTAGCCTTTTCAAATGTTACCGACCGAATGGATCACATTCTGATAGCGAAACGAGTCATTTCGCTCGGGTTGCGACGGTCAAATATATTGATTCACTGTGTTACAGCCACCGTTTTGGCCGCTAGTAAATGTTACTTCAAAGCGCGGGATACTTCCGGTCAGCTTGGAGGCATTGCGAGGCTACCCAGCCGACCAATTACAGAGCTTATGGTCCGCTTCGGCTCGACGTGTAGTTCCATTTTTGAGGAGGTGCACGTCAGGCAACTGCGTAGCCTCTGCGTAGCACCATAGCCTACGCCGTTGATTTGACGCGTATAACGAGTATAAATTGCACTTAAGCCCCTCAGGCCTATGTGCTCAGTCCCCTCCTGTTCACGCTGTACACCCACGACTGTAACACCCGACATGGAAACAACTCTGTTGTGAAGTTTGTGGGCAACACCATCATTGACCAAAATTCAAACAACAATGAGACTTGACATATTGCGAGGAAATCCACAATCTTGCAGAGTGGTGCGCAAAACAGCACCACCAAAAGCTGATCGTTGCTGCACGGCTAACTGAACCAGTTAACAGCAGCTACAGTTAACAGCAGTTAGCGGTTAGTCATGGTGATATGCTGCCCACAATAAATTTTTCTATAAAATGTTGCAGCAATGAGAAATGAATAAAACAGCATCAGACAGGCACAACTTTATCTTTAGTTATTAAGGCTATGCACTGAAATGATTTGATATCACAAAAAAACAAAATTAACACAGTTTGACAAAAAATACCACCTCCAGAAGCTCCAGAGCCGATGGCATGTCAGTTTTAGCATCTGAGTTTAGACTTCTTGTCTGTAAAGTCTTCAATTTAAGAATGAAAGTTCATTCTTAATCTTGGAAAGAGTTTGACAAAACAACTCCAAGTCAAGGTCAACTCACAAACTTCCTGGAGCTTAATGAAATCAAATTAAATTAAAACAGGTCCTGAGCTTGTATGTCAGCAGATCTGTCCCTATGAAGACTGGAGGAAGCTCAGTGGACCTTGACTTGAGATTGTTTTGTGTTACTTTCAAGGTCAAGAATGAACTTTCATGTTTAACTATTAACACAGCTTTGAGAGGAAAATGTTAATGGCATGTAATTTTAATCAGTGGCAACTGAACTCACAAGATTACATGGTTGGTTTATTAGTCATTTTACAGCACAGGGTTGTATAAAGAGACAAAGTTTTAGTTCCCTTTATGCTAGTCACACAAAGTAAATTTTGTATACAAAAATTATAAAAAAAATCTATAAACTAAATGGGTGGATAAATAACAAATCACAGAAATAAAACTATTTGATCCGGGGGGAAAAGCCGCTCTGGAGTCTGGTGGTATGAGAGCACATACTTCTGTATCTCTTGCCAGACAGCAGCAGGGTGAACAGGCTTTGTTTGGGAGGGTGCTGTCTTTTAGTTTCCTTTGGGCTCTGTGCAGGCACCTCACCTCACCGATATCACTGATGCTTAGTAGATGGGCATGAATCATCTTCTGGGTTTCATCACCCGCCACCTCCTCCTGTCCTTGGCTGTGCACATCCCATGCCAGTTTGTGATGTTTCCAGTGAGCATGCTTTCTATTGCTCCTCTGTGAAAGTTATTAAGAACTTGATGATGCTGATTCACAGGAACTGTTCATCTGCTGCACCTCAGCTCCACTGATGTAGACGGAGATGTGTGTTTGCCTCATTTTTCCCTACTAGCAGTCGTATTTGCTGACTCTGCCCAGACTGGACACTGAACACAACCTAAGCGACCTACGGAGGCACGGTGGGTTTAGGCAGGAACAGGAGAGGCATCAAACAGGAGAGGAGCGAAGAGATTGGGCATCAGAGAGACTGCGACAGCTTGTAGAGCAGGGGTCGGCAAATAAGTCTGACATCGTGCCAAATTTTTTTAAAGCCGTTACGTGGCGGGCCAGAACATTATTTCAGTCAAATTATTTCAAAACCTTAGTGCACGTTTAGTTCAGTCGGTAGAATGTGGATCTCCCGTCGGGGGAATTCTGCCTACATTTTGTTCTCCCTTGTTAAACAAAGTGATTAGCATATAAGGACACTTTTTTACATGCTCGCAATAAAGCATGTGCTGCAGTGCGTGTGTGTCCCTGCGTTTCATCTGCATTCATAAACCTATGGACTTATTTTCATTTACCTGAGAAAATTCAGGGGAATGCAATCACACGTTTACTGACGGCTTTTTCAGAGGTGTTTATTTTGGAGGCACAATCATTTAAGAGGAAGTGATTGTGTGAGTAACTGTAGCTGTCATGACTGAGATCTATTTCAGCACCAGCGCTATCAATTTATATATTTTTTATTTTTCTGCTATCTGAGGGCGGCCCGCCTATTGCCGACCACTGTTGTAGAGCCAGAATATTTTCAGAACTAACTTGGTAAATTAAGGATTTATTTTGACCAAACCAGAGATGGTGATTGTTGGGTTCAGTGGAAAGACAAACAGTAATGGTTTGGGGGAGTTTTGTTTTGTTTCTGTCGAGTTTGAATGAAGTGTGTTTTTACATAAGCTACGAAGCAATTAAGCTTGTCTTAGTATGGTAAAAGAGAGAAATACCACCATCTCAATATTCTGATGATAAGGTTAGTTCATTTTTGAATGTTTTAAACTGAAATTCTGGCCATATCTTACACATTGTACCTTTAAGACTTTCAAATCTCAATTGAGTCAAGCTCAGTCAAATCCCAGTCAAGTCTCAAGTCCTAATTGTGACCTATGCCTGACTCAGTGCTAAGTTTGCAGCTCAGGCAATAGTAACAGTTACGAACCAAGTTTATTATTTATTCAGCCAATTCCAATGGGTATTTTTCTAACTCTTCCCAACAATAAAATATTCTGCATTTGAATGAGCAGAGGAGAGGAGAGGAGAGAATGGTTTCTTTTTGTAGACAGAGTTGGCAAGGCTCCATGTTAACACACATACACAAAGTTAAACCATTTGGGGTCTGTGTGCTAGAGATATGCATGTTCATGTTCAGTCTCAAGGTCGCAGCTATGGTAGGAAACTGCTGTGTGTGTGTGTGTTCGTGTGTGTGTGTGTGTGTGTGTGTGTGTGTGTGTGTGCATGTGTGTGCATGTGTGTGTGTGTGTGTGTGTGTGTGTGTGTGTGTGTGTGTGTGTGTGTGTGTGTGTTTATATTTGAAAAAAGACAGAGAGGGAGAGAAAGTTTGTGCGCGTTATTTCTCTGACACATACTCAGGTCTGAGGTATGCAACCTGGTGTGGGAGTGTGTAAACACACATGCGCATAAATATACACTTCTGCATACTCTGCACACTTACTAAATTCACACACACACTTACATAGAAACATACCTGAAGCCAGTTTTTCAGCAAATCCTTCAACACAGTGTAACACTGGGCGCTGTGTTCGAGAGATGTTGCAGAGTTGGCCAACAACTAGTTAAAGGAAATGTGAGTCTGAATGCAGCCTGACCAGACACTCTGCCAAGAAATGATTCGGATGAAGCCACCATTTATCTTCTGCACAATCATGACGCTATTTTTTTTTGTGTGCGTATATAGCTGGTTCCCGCAATGTTTTGAAAACAATTTTTTTTTGTAGGAGTATCATCTTGCATTGTCTGTCAGCTTGTCTGCCTGTCATTCTGTCCACATATCTGTGAATCTGAGTCAAAGATAGCAGCTAACAGCTTTGATTTGCAACTTTCTGTGTATGGAGGGTTTTTTTTGCAATAGTCTATACCAAAACCAGATTTTTGTTCCAGGAAACAAGAAAAAATGTCATCTCAGTTTGAGGCGATGTGTATTTCTAGAAAGAATTCACACCTTGTGCAGCTTCAGTGATTTTCCTGAAAAGCTAAATTGCATCGCTTTAACCACATTCAAGCACATATAACCCACACACATGCGTGTACTGTGAAGTTGCTATGGCACTGTTTACACCTGGACTTAACATGCATCTCATGGACTCTAATAATCATAATAACCTTTATTTGTATAGCACTTATATAACACAGGTAAAAAGTGCTTTACAGAACAAAATAAAATAGTACAAACAGTCAAGATAAAAACAACAGAAACAATATAAAACAGCTGATAAAACAAGTGTGCAAGTACAAAAAAGAGGCATAGAAACTAGACAGACAATAGATTTAATATTAAAAAAAGGCCGTCCTATGATGTTTTGAGGAGTGATTTAAAAGACGGTACTGGATTAGCTAAATTCCTTAGGTGGAGTTCCACAGTTGTGGAGCTTTAAGGCCCCATCCGCACAACTCTGTTTTACTTTAAAAACAGAGTTTTAAAATGAATACAATCTCCGTCTACACCAGCGTTTAAGCTGCGTATCAGAGTTGATCTCCGTCTACATTAAAACGACTGAAAACACACATCTAGTGTATGTTCAGGTACACTGGGCATGCGCATGCTGGTGTAAACATGAAGCAGATGGTCTATTACCTTGTTACAGAAGATTTGGCGAAAGACTAAAGTACTACAGACGAAGAATCACACCAGATTTTATTTTGCATGGACCAAGAACTGGACATGCACAGTTCAAGTGTAGGCTATCAGTGTTATTTGCACAATACAAAATATTTTAATGAAAATACCAAATCAGAAACTCTGTCTGTAGCATTGTGTTTCTGCTTTGCATGACTTATAAGACCAATCTGAGAGCCATACTTGAGTGGCTGCATCATCGTCTCTAAAGTCCTCCGTTTTTGCCTGTCCCCACTAAAATGCTACCCCGGTGTTTTAAAACAAAAACAGGGTTAGCAGCATTTTCAAACTTCTCCGATTTAGGTCTTTGTTTTCGCCGTTTTAGTCTGGATGGGAGGTGCAAAGGTAGCAAGAGGTGTCCCTTTTTAAAACGAAAAAGCAGTAGTGTGGATGGGGCCTAAGGGTGCAGGCCAAAGTGACCTAAGTCAGTTTTTTTTTTATCATATATTATGTACAACAGTATGAACAGCCCAAGTCACACAGCATCAGATATTTTTCCAGTTTGGATTTGGGCCACTTTCATAAGGAGTCCAAATCAGATACAGTTTTTGATTTTGAAATGCGACCTCCGTCTGGTTGTAGGATTAGCAAGTATTAGCTAACCTCTGTGGCCTCCATGTTCACTTCCGTATGACAGCGTGCTGCCTGTGACGTCGTATTATACTTTTGTGCATGCGGGTCACTTTCAGGCTGTGGCTAGTTCACACTGGAGTCTGAAATGGGCCACATTTGAAAAAATGATGTGTTCGGTCAATCAAAAAAAATCTGAATTTAGCATTAAGGCCTGTAGTGTGAACGTATACCAATAGAAAATTACTGGTTCCCTTTTGTAACAAGGTGGATGTGGGAACTGCCTGACCTCTGTGCTGTCCAACAGTTAAATTATTATTAATTAACAGTTACTAGTCCAAGTAACGCTGCGCTATTGAACGTGCTGCAGGTCAGCGGCACCGGACCTTAAGTTGTTAAAGTCAGCTGTTAGCCAAAAAGCTAAAGGAAGACTGGAGAACAGGGAGAGAGAGGTATTTTCAACAGCTGTAATTGACGGTATTGCCATTATTGTGTCACAGTCTACGATGCAAAGAACATTGTCTTCCGTTGTAAAAGTTTTTGACCGCGAACAATTCTACATTTATACTTAGGCTAATTTAAACATCAGCTAAAGCAAGACAGCAACGTGAAACTCAGAAAGAAACTCCGGCGCTGCTGCCAGTGATGGTTGGACTCATCGGGAGAGAGTGGCGTTGTATCACCCAGTAGTAAGTAGAGTAGCTACTATTACTTTTTTAAGGAGTAACTTGCTAAGTAACTAGTAGGTAATAACTAGATTATTTCTGAGTAACTTGCCCAACACTGAGTTGACAATAAGGATTGGATAAATTGGGTATGTTTTGATTATTGCTTGTGATAGGCCTAATGTTTACTTTGACTTTGTTGTCGATTGATCATGTAGCCTATATGTACACTTTGCTGTAAGAACGTTTGCATTTTAAGTCGTCCTTACGTTAAAGGTTTTGGCAAGTTCTAAAAAAAATTATTGTGAATTGTTGTGACAGGGTTTATAAGTCCATTTCATAAGGCTTTGATCCGTGGGGTCGCTCTGCGCTTTTCATCAACAGAGAGGCAAACAAGCGCTCCACGAGGTAACCATGTCAACGGCTTCTGTGTAATTGGTGCAATCCCGTGAAACTGTCGCGGTCGTTCTGTCTCACGCACACGCCTGCCTGCTGCCAGAGTTGAAATGTCAAACCTTTTCCTACAGTTTATCAACAGACAGAGACTGATCAGCTGTTTGATCTGAGTTTCCTGAATAATATAACTGTTTCTTTAAAAGTTAGGCCACCAGGTCTTAAACAGGCAACCTTTGCTGCTGTCTTTTATTCATTAAAAATAACCTCTTAACTAATGAAGAGGTAATTAGAACTAATTTGAAAGTTAGTAGTTATATTATTTAGTTATAGAATCAATTATTTCATGTTTCATGTTGCACATTAAGCTGTTGAAATTTGGTAAAAAATGAACACAAAATAATAATTGTTATAGAGAGGTTGTGATGCCGCAGTGGATTAGACCCTTGTCTTTGATTCCCACTGCAACACATCCACCAAATAAGTTATTGTCATGGGTCCTGCTTTACCATCCATGTTATAATTGAGCCACCGCCAGTTTAATTGGGGTGTCGGGGGGTCTCAGTATATTTTCCCTTTGCCAATCACATGCCTGAGTACTGTACATGGAGCTGTGCTCTTGTGATCGGATCACCCAAGACACATGTTAATGCCAAGTGTAAACAGGGTCTAAGACCAACTGGAAATGATCCCACACTGCAGTTTGGCCAGATAGCCTGTGTACATAGTGGATGCCTTGTAGAAAGCGGCTGAATTTAATTTTTGCAGCAAGTTTGCTTCCAAATGTATATTCTGTGCGTCTCTGCCAATGTGTGTGCATGCCCACAGAAGCCATGTGACAAAAGACATGGCCAGGAATGTTCAGTTTAACCCAGAAGATATAGTCTTCATGAGATTGTTGTCAAACACATCGAAAAAGTGGCTTTCTGAAGTAGTAACACTTCCTCTCATAATTTCTTGGTCACCTTTTTTAAAATCTGCATTGTGTGTTAAATTTTCTTAATCACAGCTTTTAATGACTTGGCCACTTCACACACACTAGTCTCATCTTTGCGAGCCTGTCCACTGAGCCATGAGGGGGAAGGGTTAGTACACACTTCAGCTGTGGCCAATTTTTCTCACATTGCTCACAGATTCCTCCAAGGCAAACACAGTTGGCTGTATTTTTGTCCAGTGCCTGGAAAAAAGCTGTGAACCTGATTTGAAGTGATATTCTGCGAGATAAGTCTTCAGTTTTGTTGCACTTTGCTGTCGCTAACTCTTTTTTTCTGGTTTAAAAAACAACAGCTCCAGGAAATAAAAGCTTATTTAATCTGGCTACAGGTTAATGTAAAATAATGGGTGTTAGAAAGTTTTTAATTTCAGAGGCGTTATTCTGGCGTGTAATAGCTGTTGTATGGAGCTTTGAAGAATCAGTACTATCAAAAAAACTGTGTGTGTGTGTGTGTGTGTGTGTGTCCCTGGTCCAGCTTGGCCTATAAGGCTGGCGCTGCCCACTTGTCTGTTCAGCTGTTACCATGACAGTGCCCACCATGCCAGGCCAACACCATATGGTTGCCATGGTAACGTTCACGTTTTTTTTGGCTGATGCTGGGGAACCAGGTGTATCTGCCAGCTGGTAACGACAGGTGGATGGTGGGAGTGAGCGTGTGTGTGTGTTGCGCCTGTTTTAGAGCAGATAAACCGAAAACACTGAGCCTCCAGGAGACAGAATAAACTGGAGAAAAAAGAGCCTAGCGCTGTGTTTTTCTTCTTTCCCAAAGACTGATATTTAGAAGCATCGATCCATCATTTGCAAAACTCTCCATGGGTAGGGTACCTGTACAGTTGGCAGTTCTTGCAAGAGTCCAGCAATTTTGGTTTTGGTCTTGGCCTCTATCAGCTTCTGTTCTGCCAATTCAGCATTTTGAAGCTGGGACTCGAGTGACCTGTCTGAGTGGTTGTTCACTAGTTATCAGTTGCAATTTTTTGTGAAACAGTTTGTATTTGAAACATGACATGGCTGTTAGTTACTTACATTTGCAACGCTGTGAAATGACTAGTCTAGTCTCTGTTAGGAATGTGGTTTTGTGTTCATGTCTTTCCTGTTTAAGTCTGTTTTTGGTTCTGTGTTTCTCTGTGTAGTCTTGTTTAGTTAGTTCTTAGTCCGGTACATTAGGTCATGTCTGTTGTGTTTACTCCTGGTCTTGTGTTCCCTGTTTAGTCTTGTGTATTCCCTTGTTCATTTACTGGTTCTGTTTAGCTCTGCATCTCAGCCCTGTGTCCTAGTTGTGTCTCAGTTGGTGTCTTAGTGTTTACTTCTGGTCTGTGTACTTGTGTATTCTGGTTTAACTGTCTCTCTCTGCCGGCCTGTCTGTTACCCCCTGTTGTCTCTGCCGGCCTGTCTCTCTGTTTTCCTGCTGTCTCTCTGCCTCCCTCGTTAACCTGATCCCAGTCACCTGTGTTGCTCTCTCCCAGCTCGTTAACCCATGTGTGCATATATACATGTTTGTTCCCTCAGTCTGGGTCCGGTCATTGTATTGTTGTGTGATGTAGTGTGTTCACTCAATCATGTTCGTCTGGTGGAGTGTTCTGTCTTCTCTATGGATCTTCCTGTCAACTGCCTGTAAGCTTGTTTTGCCTGTTGCCGTTGTGGATTAAATCCCTGAACCTTATCTCTGCCTTGGTGTCTTGGGTTTGGGCTCACCTCCTCTGCGCTCCTCCACGAATCGCGACAGTATCTTTGCTTTTTGTTTTTTTTCTTTAAGAATCCCTGCAAAACGGGAGAGTGCAAAAACTACTATTACTCTTTTTATCATTATAATTTACCCTCATGAGGGTGTAGAACATGTAATGTTGCTTTAGTTTTTATGTTTACTGTAACTTTAAAAAAAAAAAGACTTAGACAAATACAAAACAGGCCAACAGACTTGACAGTATCGAAGGAGAAGGCCATAACATACACACAGAGGGAGCCCCCCTTCATGACAGTACCACATTTTTGTCCTCTCCTAAATACAATACAGTCTTGGACAAACACAAAAAAAAACAAAAGGCAGGGGAGGGAGAAGCCATGTCACACACCAAAAAAACAGATCAGGAATGATAAAATACAATAAAACATAAATCAGAATAAGAGGCGGGGGGATTAGCCCCATTAGAGACACCCAAGTCCTGCACACCTACAGAGGATAACATCACTAACCCTTAAACTCCTAGGCTACATATTGAAATTCGCGCAACCCCAAAGCACTTCGGTCATGTACTAGTAGGGCTGTTGCGGTTTCCACCGCGGCAATATGTTAGGGTTCAACAGTGCGGTATGGGGTATTATTGCATTTTTCATCAATGAAGTAATTTGGTGCCATATAGCAGAGTAAGAGTGTCTGTATCTGTCACCTCACTGCACAGCGAACCGCTAATAGCAGCTTTATGGTCTGAGCAAGCTAGCTGCTGCGTGCTATTCAACAACATTGTCAAGAAAACTCCTTTTTGTAGTTTGACCGTGTCTTTTTCAGACATAGCTATATTATTACCTTCAGGGCATGTCTATCAAGTCAATTTACATACATACAATTTGTGGTGCTCACGGTAGGCTTGACCAATAGTATTTCAATTTTGCGATTATCGCGACAGCCTTTATATACTAGTACGTTGAGTTGCTTCCCAACTGTGGCCTACCAGGCCTTTTAGCACAATGGTTGCTATTCTAGTACCCATATAGTCTAAAAACTGGGGCCAAATACTATAAAATACCTTTAATCCTACACTTTGACCTGTATGTAAGATATTCCATAGGTAACATATCAAAAATGACCTTATGCCACCCTGTTAATGTTTATCCATTTCAGCAGTATACTATTCCTTGCACAAAAAGTGAGAATACAGAACAGTCTTTTGGAGTGTGTGCTTTTAAGTTGTTTGGGTGGTAGACTGAACAATAAGGGTAAAGTGTCCTTGCTCAATTTAATATCAAAAATTAGACATAGTACCACTATTTTATTCCAATATTCGTCAATATATATATATATATATATATATATATATATATATATATATATATATAATAAGTCCAGACACAATTAATAAAGTTCCCGACCTTAGCGTTACACTTTGTACGTACTTCAGATTTATTGTGATCCATTTTATGTCGAAGATATGGCATTATCTGCTGTTGGGTTTCCCTCATCCTATTGCAACTTGAAATGTTATTTGCCACTTCCCATATTTGCATCCAGGTTGCTTCATCAATGTCTATATTCAGGTCAGTCCAATCTCTGGGCAGAAATGCAGGTTTGCCTTTATCGTATTTAGATAATGCTTCATATCCACGCCCCAAAATACCTTTGTTCCAACAGATATTATATTCTCCAACGGAGAAAGCTGATGACAAAGGTTGGCGCCCTTTTGACTATTCAGAAAACTCTGTATCTGAAGATATCTAAAAAACACATTTTGTGGTTTACTATATTTCTTACGTATCTGGTCAAATGAAAGTAGTATTTCCTTTTCATACATACAGTAACTTTTAAGGATGTGATCCTAGTAGTTCTTTGAAGTGTGCTAGGTTTTGAATTGTTTCATTTAAAAAAAATTTTTCATTATACCAGAATATTGTGTAAATTTCTTGTAAGTTATGTTTACATTCAATGTTACTCACCAAGACACATTGTATGCACTCTAACAAACTTGTTGAACATGTTTCCTATTATTAATATTTTTAAATTCTTCATTGTTTATCAATGTTTACTTTCTTGCAGTCTTCTCTTTCACTGCCTTTGTTTGTGCATTGCAAGGCTTCTCTACATGTCACCGCCAACTATCAATCAGAGGAGCAGACTAAAAGGAGTGGCAGGAATGTATACATGGCTGTGTACAGTACTTGCACACATGCATGTCTGTCCTTGTGAGAGTGCACTATGCAATCAAAATGTAAATGTAAATGTAAAATGCTAGTAGTCAAGGACTCCACAGGGTACCTTCAATTGCTGCTGGTATCATACTACAGTGAAGGAACCATTAAGTAGTATGACTGAGAACCTGGCCGACTTGTCACTTGTCTTGAACAGCTTGGCAGCAACTTTTGAAGTAGGGTTTTGATGGGAATCATCAGGTGTGTCTATTTGTCAACAAGCATCAGATGCCAGAGTCAACAAATTCCAACATATCAAGCTGACTGCATTATTGAAATTGTTCCACACTACATCCTTGATTCAGCTCAAGAGGTTGTAATTGTGCTATTACATTATGCGATGACTGCTGCACCTCTAATGTCAAGAACCAGACTGAGGCTCTATTTAACTATTTTACCTTCTTTAGTTCAGTTACCCCTCACATCAACTGAATGCTTATGCGCCTGGGATGGGTTCTTTGCAGAGTCTTCAGAGCTGAAATCTCCCTCTGGAGGGTTGGATCAACACAATAGAAGGTGGAGGTTGAGGAACTGAAAAGACAGCTGAGGCACAAGCAAGAAGGATTTTTATATTAATAGATTTTGGAATTTTTGAAAAAGATCTTTTTAATGTGGGAGAAGGAAATAACTGTATTTTCGGGGAAAATCTGTGGCTGTGTCTCAGTTCCATGACACATGCTAAACAAATAAACAGTACGTATTTGCATACTAATTGTCATAGTATATTGTCTTTGCAGAAATCAATGTACTTAACCACTTTGTCTTGAAATGACGCCACCAATTAAATGTAAAAAGAAGATTTGCAGTAATATATTTTTGTGTACCAAGTTCTAATATTAGTTTTAATATTTTTTCTAAAAATTGGCTACTTTTTTCTTGAAAATGTAATGCTTTTTTCATGAAATATTATGGCTTTTTTCAAAATATTAAGTTTTAATCCTCCTAAAAATACAACTTTATTCTCATACTTGGGGTGGTGATGGTGCATAGATAAGATGCTTGCCTTTGGTGTGGGAGACCTGGGTTCATCCACCATTGTGTCCCTGAGCAAGACACTTAACCCCTCGTTGCTCCAGAGGCGTGCGACCTCTGATATGTATAGCAATTGTAAGTCGCTTTGGATAAAAGCGTCAGGTTAATGTCATAAACTTTTTATATTTCATAGGCCTATTGTACTTTTAACATTTCATGAATTAATTCACCAAATCTCAGATTACTGTTTTTCCAAATTTGGCCACTTTGACACTCTCATGACTGCCCACAATTCTTTAAAAATGTCGAGCTGTGAGCAGCACTTCCATTTCTTTGTGGTACCATAGTGTATATCTGCCACTCAAAATAATTACTTAGTCTTTTTCAAGTACTTTTAATTTTGTAACTTTTCCATTGTGAACACTACATAACCTGATCATTAGTTTATGGTATAGAACTGACACACGTCATATGTTTTGACAACATGTGCAGTCTTCTAGGTTTGGGAAATTATCTGATGATATCGAAATTCAATATTGAGTTCAATCTTTTGCAAAGGTGTGCAACATATTTTTTTTTTATAGATGATGTGTCTCTCTGTGGATCATGTGAAGTATACAGAATGGGTAAGTCCCAAACTTGGGGTCATAAGGTTTTATAATTGACATTCACAGCAGGCCAGAAAGGACTGGGACATGAAAAATTACATCAAGCTTTGGAGCCTGTGTAAGAGTTTGCTCTTGCCAGAGGAGAGGTGTGTGTGCATGTCCCGTTGCTTTTCCCTGTGCATGTGTGTCTCTGTGTGTGTCACCGTAAATGTGTGTGCTTACATGTACATTGTAAGTATCCGTGTGTTGGTGTGTGTGTCTTTGCCCGTGGAGAGGAGAGGAGAGGAGTAAAATTCATATCAGAGTGTTTTTGCTACAGGCATGGTAATTATGGCAGTTTTTTAATAACTATGCTTTATAATCATTTAGCAATGATGATGCACACGTACTAACACACATACACACACATCTCTTGAGGCACTAATGAATTTAGATGTGATAGGCACTGAAGCTGAACTTAAGGGACGGGTGGGGGCAGAGAGAGATAGATGGATGAAGAGCGAGGAAGGCTAAGAGACAGAGAGGCGGGGAAACTTTGTTTTCAGTGTAACAAAATAACCATTTATGCATGAAAATGCTGTGCTGCATCCATCATTTTTCTTCAGTGTGTTGACTGCTTCCCACTCTGATACCATGAGAATGCAGAGAAAGAAAAGAACAAACAATTTCAATAAATTAAATGCATACAAATTAAAAGTTATTATAAATGTTGGTTACAGATTAGGCTGCCTTAATGGTTCCCAATCTGGGTGTCTTGACCTCTGGAAGGGGTCACACGCTAAATCTAATCAGTCAGGAGATGGTTTATGAGACAGGAAAGAAGAAAAATAATGTTCTGCCAATTAAATTTATGTTCTTTTCCCCCCAAAATTTCTTTGCTGTTTCTTCTTGTGAAATACTGGATAGTCTTTTCGTTCTTCGTGCCCCTAACATTCAGATAAAACAGTTAAGAGGTTTAAGCCTACTTCACACGATTTGCTGGTCGGAGAGCTCGGCGACTGTCGGGCTGTGATCAGGGGTAAATCAGCGATCGGTCTGCGGTTCAGTCGTTATGTGTGAACTACTCAATGACGCATCAAAACGGCTCCCTGACGCATCACTGAAACATCGCAGACGCCTGCCAGATATCTAGCATGCCAAATATCTGGAGTAGCTGGCTGACTCGACATCAACATCCAGCCAATGAGAGCAGGCAGCTACTTTTTCACTGCAAAACACTTTTTACTCACTTCCAGCTCTTTCTGTAGCATAGACCATCCCTGCTATCTGCGTGTGCTAATCCATTCTTTCACCCAGATTCTTTGTCTTTATAATTGGTATCTTTATAATAACAAACAACAGCTGTTTTGTGTGTAGGTTTGCGTCACTTCCCGTTTCACATTTCACGTGTGTTTTCTTCACAAAATGTCAGGTTACACAGCCGCTGTCAGCTGGCATAGTGTGTGACCCCCTGTCACTGATCAGGCACATTGTGTGAACGCCACAACGACTTCAAGACTCCCGTCACAAAACGTCAAATTGTGTGAACAGCAAGGCCATCGGCTGACGCTGAAAGTCATGTAGTCTGCATGGGCCTTAGAGAAAAATGAATCTATGGTAAAACTGCTCACAGCTCATTGACATATTCAACCAGTGATCACACACAGTCTGAAAATCCCCTTTCTGAACAGACAATTTTACTATCATGACCACTTTTTGTGAGGCCTGAAAGAAGGCAGGATGTCACTCAAGCTTCCTTTTATGGTTTTTCACATCTACTGCCATCACAGTTTTGCACACGAACAGTGATCTAAGCTTTAGGGGAAGGAGAAAGGTTTTAGATAAATAAACCTTCCTCCTCTCCCCTTATTCTCTCCTCTCCTCTCTCCTCATAGGTTTAGACAGGTACTGAGAGCTGAGTGAATTGGTTGCTGAGATGGGTCATTAGCTTTCCGCCCTCGCCATCGATCTGAGCCAGAAGAGATGGGGGAGAAAGAGAAAGAGAGCGACAAACAGAGGGAGAGAGAGAGACGGAGGCATGGCTGCGCCTTTAAATTGAGATGATTGGAGAGAATCAAACAGTGAATGGAGTGACTGCGACAGGATTGGCCAGGTTAAATGGATTAAACTGTCTAGAATGCTTTATTTTAACTTAATGTCACAGGTCCAGTAAGTAAGCCTGATCAGGCGGCCATTTTGTGCCCCGTCGTGTGTGACGTTTTGGTCAGTTTATTTGGGAACACAAAATGGCATGAGTGAATTTCATAAAACCAGCAAAGAGGATTATTTTAGTCTCAGTTATCCAGACCACCTGATACACTGAACAGAATTAACATTAAGTTATTCTAAAGAGCAAGTTGTCTGAATGTTATTCTGATTAATTTGTGGAACTGTCATAATTTTCCTGCTGAAACATTAAAGTAAAACCAGTCAAACAATGTGTTAGAATGAGAGAGGCACTTCAAAGGCATGGATGTTTTGTCTTTTTCAGCCATGGTAGCGGCTTGGCTCTAGGGATGGCAAAGTCGGTCTGACTGCCGGTTGGTCCACCACTTTGGTCTGGACCAAAATCTACTTGGAGGATTGGCGCAAAATTTTGTACTGACATTCATGATTACCAGAGAACAAATCCTAATGGCTTTGTGACCCCTGACCTTTCGGCTTTAGTGTCACCATGAGGTTGACATTGTTGCTGTTTAGTGAAATAACTTGACACCTGTCAAGATCACTAAAATGAATTGTACACACATTCATGTCCCCTTCAGGATGAAGTGTAATCACCTTGGTGAACCTCTGATTTTCCATCTGGCACCATTGTGAGGTCAAATTTTTATTTTGTCCAATAATGGTGGTTGGTGGTTGGTTTATGGTCATCATCCTCAGCTGTGGTTTGTGTTTAGTGCTCATTAAAGGTCCAGTGTGTAATATTTAGGAGGATCTGTTGACAGAAATGCAATATAATATACATAAATGTTTCCAGTGGTGTATAAAGACCTTACATAATGAACTGTTATGTTTTTATTACCTTAGGATAAGCCATTTCTACATACACTGCGGGTCCTCTTACATGGAAGTCGCCATGTTGCACCATCATGTTTCTACAGTAGCCCAAAAGGACAAAGTGCTCTATAGAGCCCGAAGAAGAAGTAGTAGTAGTTCTTTGGAATCCCCAAACTCACCACTAGATGCCACCAAAACGTACACATTGAACCTTTAACAAATGTTCTCATTCAAACACGCTAAACTATCATGTTGAACATGGTAAACTGCTAAATATTACCATGTTAACTAACTCCGAAGCACAGTCTCACAGGGCCACCAGCGCAGCTGTATGCAGGCTTCAAACAAAAAGTGAAGCAAATATTCACCTCAAAACATCTGCTAGGTTGTTTACACCTACTGTAAGCCAGTCTACCGACTGTACTGACACTAGCTGTGAACAAGCTAGCAACTGACACATCAGCTGTGTCTGTGGGAGTGTACCTTTGTGTGTGTTTGTGTGGCAGCTCAGCCTCTCACTGATCCCTCACCGGAAATTCCACTTCTTTCCGTTATTTCCCTCCAGTCCCTCTCCTTTCTCCTCTTGTCTCCGTACATTTATGAAGTACATTCATAGAGCCCTGCGCAGAAATGTTGTTTTCTCCTCTTTCCACCCACCCCCCTCCACTCCTCCTCCTCTTCCTTTTTCCTTCCAATCATGCATTTTTGTTCACTTTGCCAACACCATGTAATTATCATGAAAGATGTGCTGCGTTTGTGTTTCTTTCTCTTCACAAAGCCTCACACATCTTGTAGGAGTGTAGGTGGAGTTTTCTCAGATTCGACTATATACGGTAAAAGACCTCAATCCACTCTGCTCATCCCTTCCACCATCTTTACAATCTTAACGAGCTGTGACATCACTGCCTTGCCGTTCTAACGGACTGTGACATCACTGCGGTTGTGTTTATTGATTAAAACGCTGGCAGCCTTCAGGAAGTTGAAATAAGAACCCAATCCAATCACGGTTTGACTTAATGGCATTAGTCGCTGCCATTGGCTGGGTGGTTGCTCGGTAACCTGATTAGTACTAAAGCAGTTTGATGTTAATGAGATTTGCTCTTATTGGTGTCTGATCAAATCACATCAGGGATGCGTGTGCACAGATGCACTCGCACATACACACAAAAATGCCAGAAGAGACACACATACACTTTATATGTATTAGTGCATGCATCAACAAAAGTACATACAGCTACTTATGTACAAAATCACACGTGTGAAAATACAAACACATGTATCTGTAAGTTGCACACACACACACACACACACACTTACACTGCATTATAATGATTTCACTGCATTAAAACAAACTGAAAACCATTGGACATACTCAAAGTAACAGACCCAGAGAGGAGGAAGAGAGAAAAATAGAAAACAGAATGATGAGTACAACTTGGTTTTAACTCAAAGATGAGTCATAGGATGTTTACGATCTTTTCCCAAAATGATTCTTTTAAAGCTTCTGATTTTGAGGCACAACAACAAACTGGAACAGAGAGATAGAAGGGGGGAGATTTAGGGCTCCTCAGAATCCAAGTTCTGCAGTAACATCAACAAACATCAATCTGCAGTGAAAAACTCCATCAATCCTCTGGAATTGATCCACTTGGAGAGGCAAAGCTAAGAGGTAAAACACCCCAGCGGGGTACACAGTCATCCTGCGCTCTGAGATTCCCATCCAAGCCACATAGGCCTTTTTATACACCGGCAGTTTACCACACTCAAACATCTGCTTTGAATTTTTGTCAGAGGTTTATAATGTCAGGTAACTTGGTCTCAACATATTTGGCTGCATCAGTTTATTACCTTGTAATAACAGAAAGAAGAAGGAGGCAACAAAGGAGTATCATGACCAGTTGTATGCCTGCCATAGATCCCTTTAAGACTATGATAATGCCATAAATACTATAGAATAAGAAAAATATTGAGAACACTCAAAGTTTATGTTCCAAAATAAGATTATTTGAAAAAAGTGAATCAAGGATTTGATTAAAACAGACTTAATTTAAAAAGAACAGGAGTCCTTATTTGACAGAATACTCTCACAGACCGAGTCCTCCTAATGCAATGTTATGATCATTACATTTTGGTTTTGATGGGTGGCTTGGCAAATGGAGCACAGCGCATGACAACCTGCCAACTGGACAGGACCTGGTTATGAATATACATGAGAGAACCAACTGTCTGAGACTCAGACTTAATGTCCACAATAAACCGGCTAAATTTGAACTCAGTTTTGGCCTACTGTCCACGCTAAACTTGCATTTCCGCACCCCAAAAATGGCTTTTTAGGAATGCCTTCCAGAGTAAATAGATCTTAAAAAGATTGAATATGTATGTGTGTGTGTGTGTGTGTGTGTGTGTGTGTGTGTGTGTAGGTGCAGGGTTCCTTTCTCTTTGTAGGTTGAAATGCCAACTCCTCTTTTCACTCTTACTGATTCCCTTATAATTAATCAGCCGTGCAATTATACTGCAGAATAGAGAGAGAGAGAACAAGAGAGGAGGAAGAGAGAGAGATAGAGAGACACAGGGATAGGAAGAGAGAGCGAGAGAGAGAGAGAGAGAGGGTATAAAAACCTCTATTTGAATCTATTGTTGAGGAGCAAGAGAATAAAGAAAAAGTCGAAGAGAGAGGTGGAGAAAGAGAGGGTTTCTCTTGAAAGGTGATAATAAGGAGCCCTTAAAAGAACAAATGAAAATGTCATTTCTCTCCCCATTTCTCCCCACCTCACCTCCCCCCTCCTCTGTCCTGTGGAGGGATAATGAGGGGGAAAGGGAGAAAGTGAGGGAGAACGAGTGTTTCTCAACATGAGCCCTTTTGTTGAAACATCTCTGCATCTCTGCACCCCAACGTCTTTCCTCCTCCTCACCATCCAGCCTATCCTCCTTCCCTGTCCCCCCCCCCAGCACCCTTTTCCCTTTGTTGTGGATTTCTTTTCTCCTTGTAAAGACACATCTCCCACCACCCATGCCACCCTCTACACCTTCTCTTTTCCTCCTTCGCCAGCCCTCTATTATGCTGGGCATTAATTCCAGGTTGTTATCAAGACGATAGGTTTGGATTGGGCCAGAGCGGGGAGGTTATTTCCCCCTTCTCAGCCATTAGAAAGGTCAGTTATTATGGTAATAGGACACAGTTTGATATTAGAACCACTCTCTTTGTTCCAGACAAGTTTCATTACTCTAGAGAAGCTCTCATTACAAAGAGCAACGCCTCACTCTGGCTTTCTTTTGTTGAAAGGATAATACATGAGGCTTGTGAATGTGGGGACACTGTCTGCAGGCTGTAAATATGATGTTGAGGTGCCCTTGAGCAAGGTAATTAGCATGTGACTGCTTCGGTAAAAGCTGGTGCAGTTATAGTTTGAAATACATTGCCTCTGATATTCATAGACAGTAGTTTTTAATGTGCAAATAATTGAAAACACACTCGCACTGAAATGAAAACAGCACATTCATAAAATATGACTTTACATTAGGTTTTGTTTGCTTTATTCTGAGCTTCCATACACTTTCAACAGAATAGTGTAATCACAGCAGATCATAATGAATGCTCCATGAATACATCTTGTTCTCACTTGAAATCAGACCTGTGCTTTTAGTGTTGCAGTCGATAAGAGAGTACGCTCCTTTGAGGTCATTTCACATTGTAAGCAACAGTCGCTGAGAAATCAGTCATTTCCAGTGAAAGGTGAGTGCAGAGCTGCGGGCAACCTCACATGCAGAGCAGGAAACAGGCTCCTTCTCATGGAAGCTTCTGTGAAACGCAGGTGAATCATGTCGAGCTTTTAGAGGCCGCACAACGCGGTGCTTGACCAATGACATGACAGCCCTGCTCCCTCTTGCAGAGAAGAAAAGGTAACTCTTGCCACTTGTGGTTCTCTTCTGGTGTGAGTGCTGTACGAGAGTTGTCTGAATCATGAGCGCCAACAGGTGCAGGTCTTTTTGTTGCCTGTATGTATAGTCATGCCACACATATGCAGTGACTATATTCTCTTCACTGCGTACAGAGAATGATATAACTTTTGGGAAAACATTGAGAAAACCATGAATTACTTAGGAAAAATAGTGGTAAAATATACAGACGGGAGGAAAATTTTTAGGAAACATACATAAACTGCAAATTAGGTAATGCAGAAGGGTTGGTGATGGAGTGAATAATGGTGCTGTTAGTTACTAAGTTAACACAGTCAATCCAAAGGAACATATTTTTACCATATGTCTCTCAACTAAATGCAGACCAAGCCTTTTTTTGGAGCAGTTTATACTCCGGCAGAGCAGCTAAAATGTGTGCTTTTGGCCATTTGGGACTCCCCACACCTTTCCATTCCCTCAAAGTTCAGCACTTGTCAACAGCAAATTCGAGTGCGAAAATTCTCCACTGTTTAACTCTAAATGAAAGATTTACTTTGACTCCAGCAGTGAATCCAATAATCTTGGCACTTCAAAGGAAAAAAATTGATTTCGTACTGAAATTTTGCAGTTGTAACTCTAGTGTATATGAGCTTGCCAAAATAAAGTTCAGATGTTAGTTTCAATTTAAAATTAAATGATATGCTATATCTATATGTTGCAGCTTCTCTATTAAAGTGACCTTGTAATATATCTAAATGTTTGTCTTAAAAATTATTTAATAGAACACAGTCATGATTTAAACTAAACCTAGTTCATAAAGAGTTGCTGTCCTATACAGAAATTAATTTCTTCTGTGTGTTTGGACTGGAACATACTTTATATAAAGCTGAATATTTAGCATTAACAGTGAGAGCCACCGTTGACAAATAACATTAAATTCAAAGCAAAGCTTGGTCAGCACCAAAGACTGGAACAAAATTAAACAAACTTCAAGTGGAGTATTACAACTTTAACACCAGTGCATTCAAAATGATGATGTTATTGCCCGTTGGCGCCTGTAAATGTAGACCTAGTTGAAACTCTGCTCCTTTCCTCTTCTTAGTGTTCCTACAGAGAAACAAGCATGTCGCAGAGAGGCTGCATGGGTCTGCAGGCGACACACTGCTTATCGTCTGAGAAAGAGTTTAGGATGATTCTGTTATGCAGCCGCAGGGAGGCTGAGTCCAACTGGATCAGACTGATCGAACTGAACAGAGATCAGCGGAACACACCGTGGAATCAGACAAGACTATTACCAAAAGATAGAAGGGCTTTGTGTGTGTGTGTGTGTGTGTGTGTGTGTGTTTGTGTGTGAGTGTGAGTGAGTGTGCTTCTGTATTGGTCTTATTTTCACACTCTGTCTAAAATTGTGTGTGTGTGTGTGTGTGTGTGTGTGTGTGTGTGTGTGTGGCGACAGCAGATGGGCGGTAGAAGAATCAGTAAATTAATCCTCAACACAACGCAGAGCACTAATTACTGATTAATAAGCAGTGGACTGCTCTCTCTGTCTCGTACACATACAAATATGCACACACACACACACACATACAGGTTGATCTGGTTATGTTCACATGGGAGTTATACGGAAAATTTGTCAGAAATGGACAGAGGCAGGTCAACAGAAATACAATCCGATAAGCAGAGAATTTGACAAGAGACTGAAAAGATCATGACACACAGAGAGAGAGAAAGAGACACAGAGAGACAGACAGGGAGGGGGGTTTGGCTAGAGAGAAACAAAAAGAGAGAGGGAGCGATGTAGGGATGCAGAGGGAATGCAAGTCTATTGTCTTTTCATCACACAGCACTCATTGTTCCTAATCCACTTATGCACTCTGGGGTAACTGAAACACACACACAGTTACAATTTAGACATTTAGCTGGCAACATACAAAAACACGCAAACACACACAAATTCCATACCAGGTTAAGACTAATTGTTGCTATCTATCTATCTATCTATCTATCTATCTATCAACTAGACAGGTGCTACTCCTTCTGCTATAAAAAGAGTGATGGATAACAAATGATGGTGTACAGCAACAAACAACTGCAGTGGATCAATACAGTATATATTTGTTCTTATGAAATTGCTCCCGTGATAAGCTTGGTTACATCAGCTATGTTGATTTAATGATGTTTCATTTCAAACTGTATTTTTGGCAAGTTCTTCTTTCCAGCCAGAGATTAAACCGCATGATTTCAGTGACTAATACATTTTCACCCACAGAGGCGGAGGACAAATCATTCAAATGATCTGGTGTAGTTTTTCTGGGGTGGTATAAAATCTGGTAAACATGTATGCCTACTCACAACGTCATGTCTACCTCTACTCTAGAAGTTACCTCTGAAGTAAAGTAACAAATAATGCAAGATGCATGTTTCAAATCACCTTAGAAGTGCTGAAAGTAGTATGCTACAATACTGTAAAAGACAGATTACACAGTTTTCATATTGGGCAATACACTTATATTACCCAACATTTATGGAATCTATCATTTCCATGATATCTGTCCTATATGTAATCAAGTTGTGATCAATGAAGTCATCCTCTACCATCACTGATGAGGAAACACACTTTAACTGTATTTTACTCTATTGCAACATATAGTAGGGGTGTGCATCTTCACTGGTCTCACGATTGGATTGGATTATGATTATCAGGTCAACGATTTGATTCGATTCGATCACCTCAAGTGTGGGAATTTCTAGGCCTGATTATGATTATGAGTGCTACGATTGGATAAAGATTTATTTTTCTCACTGTGTGACTACTTGGTACTTTTAAAGCAAAGTATTTATCAACAGTCCAAACAAGTAGGTAATGAAATGCAGATAAATGTAGCTAACTTTGCATAGCATTATTACATTATTACAGCTTTATTACTGACCTCTGCTGCTGCTGTTATTAGTATAGAGTCAGATGGGGTTTGAACTACGCACTTTACAACGCTCCAGCCAAACCACATTCACTCCACCTTAATATATCTGTTACTTTTTTTGTGTCATCTAGTGTAGTGACATGTTTTCAGTGTAATTGAACTGTGACCTACCCTGTACATTTACTGCCAGACTGAAACGTAGCGCTCATCTTTTCCTCTGCTCCGCTGCTTTGACCGTCACTTATTGGGGCCTTTCATGTAAGCTGTCGATGCTGCACCAGTGTGCGGATTAAAATCATTAACGTTAGTTGCGCATTGATTTTATTGATCATGTGTAAAGTTTAGTTGCGGCAGTCACTCAATCAACAACTGTCTGTCTGTGCCAAACGGGGAGAACCACATGTCTCCAGACGGTCCGGAGCTACACTTCTGCATTTCTGAGTCCCGCCTTTTTCATTCTGTTAACATTACGTTATCAATTAACCTCTAGATAATCGATCATTGACATTTGTGACTCAATTCATAATCGTCCAAGTCCGGATTGCGATGCATCTAAAAATCAACACCCCTAACAAATAGGTTTGTCTAATCAAATGTAACTCTGAGCCTTTCCTCTCTGATGGGGGCCTTGCCCACCATGCTGGTGTTCACACCCCTTTTACATTATATGATTATCAATTGACTTTACCACCACGTGAAATTGGCAATGTAATTATGGATGGTAATCATGTAGTGTATTTTACAATATTGTATTGTACATACTATAATCATTGCAGTGGTCCTTTGTGGTTCTGTTTGTTACATAGAGCACTAAGCTACTTGCACTAAGGTTGTAGGTTTGAATCCCACTGAGGTAACATACAGTGAAAATCTCACATCTTATTTTTTTGTTCTGTTTTTTGAAGTTCTGAATCTGAAGATATCAGGCAATTGAAACAATAATATATACATGTATATTTGGCCAATAATTCAGAAATTTTTTTACAAACATTCTGCATGTGCTTTGTATGAACATAATGTATTTCAATGCAAAACATGTCTTTCTATATGTTTTTATTGTACCGAGTCAATGTCAGATGTACTTATAGTTGTGAAAAAGGCTCCTTTTGATGATCTGTTCATAGTATTTGTTAGTGGTGGAGATTGCCATTCCCACAAGCTGGATTCAAATTGCCTTCAAACTCATGAGTGATTCACAGGAAAAAAATGCATGCGTCAAGCATAATTTTAAATCTTTGATGACAACTTTGCTGTTAACTGTACACCTTCCTACAACCATATCAGATCTGTATTATGTTTTTTTTTTCAAATCTGTGTACAGTTACTTTGTTGTTCACAACTCATTTGAATTTCTCATTCATTCAAGCAGATTTCATGTGTTTTGGCACATATGTGCAAGAGTAGTACATCATTTGCCACTTGCACATGGCTTGCTGATCAAAACTGATATGTTGATTGTCAGTGAACTTGTCATACTTACACATTCAACATTTTTTCATCATTTGAGCCACCACATGCAATATGATACATTCAATTATCCAAATATGTCAGACGTAGTACATGTATATTTCATAAATATGTATGACATGTTATTTTTGTGATGTCTTCTAAATTGCCAAAAAACCTGACTCTCAGCAGTGCTCTCTGCCGGTGGATCAGTTTTAATTATTGCACTAATGGACCAAGAATCAAGAGTGAGCAAGGTAACAAACTCATGTGACACAATAGTGTTGCATTTAATGATTTTAATTTAATTTCTTATTACAACTTAAAGGGTTTTAGTTTCAAAGCTACATAGTTTAGACAATGTCTATTCAATGCACAGGCTTAGTAATTAAACATTTAAAGTGTGTGACAATGCAATGTGTTGTCAAGTTCAACTTGACAACACTTAACATTCAGACATAAGTCTCAAAACACGAGTCTACGGCTCGTTTTAAGATTTTGACTTTATTTTGGATAGTAAGTAGTAAAATTCAACATTGTTGCCCCCCGCAGACAGATTTTGGTGTCTTTTTCCTCTTCACTTTACATCAAACAGACCCACAGGACAATAAGCTGGACCTCGTTGTGTGTCCCTTTTGGGACCGTGAGTATTGGATGGACTGGAAACTCTGCACTCATTACTCAACATAATGGACAGACAGGGGAGGGGGTGGGAGGAAGACATAGAGAGAGTTAGTGAGAGTGGGAGTGAATGTGTCCTGCACTTGATCATGCAATATTACCGCTCTAATAGATAAAGTAAAAAAATGCTGAGTTGTAGTTTTCCCACCTCTCTCCAGGACCATCTATCTCACTAACTGTTACAGCCTGTGGAAGCTGCTATTTCTACAGGAAATTACCATAGAGCCTTTACTTCCCCCCAAGTATGACCACATTAGCCTTATCTCCAGCAGAAACTACAATACGCAGTAGACTGTACATTCCCATTGTGGCTTTTCATTCTCAGAAAATAAAATTTTAATTGAAAAGTTACATGGTCTTTTGTGTAATGATTAAATCCAGTGAACCCTGTGAGAACCATAGACCCAAGAAACTCATTGATATCACCCTGCAGATTTCAGGAAAATCAGTAATTTCTTTATCTAAATGTGGAACTTTTCATCTTTACTCCTGAATTAGATTTTATTATAATTATATTTTGGAAATACCTTTTTTTGCCCAGCAGCAAATATATGAAGGGCCACTCACAGCCACATCGACTTCAAGGGTTATAACCCCCATAAACATTTCACATTTGTCTCATTTCAACCAGGAGGCTGAGAGCAGTAATGATTTACTTTAATTGATGTGGAGGTAATTCAGTGGGGATGTATATTGTTAATGCTTCTTCTACATTCCACAATTCATTTCATTTAGTTTTTTTTATTTTTATAAACACAGTGACTTTGAAAATGATCAAGGTGAGTAAGTCTAATAAGTACAAGATGGTTTGTAAAAGGCATTGTCATAACCTAAATAGAACTAAAAACAAAACTTTATGGAAGTCAAGTACAACAACTTGTAAAACTACCTAAATAAATATATCAGAAAAAATGTATGTATGCTGATGAAGATCATGTGATATGATTGCAAGTACCACAGCAGCCACTAAATGAGGTTAGATGTTTTGTTAACTACATTTGTTATCAACTGATCAACTTTTTCTTTTAGTTTATGTGGGAGGAGCAATTGCTCATGATTGAATGTAAATATCTGCTATGTAAATAATTATGTAAATTATTCTCTGTTTCAAAAAATACTGGAAAATGTTCAAATAGAGTTGCTAAGTGGGAGGAACTATTTTGAGCGCCACTGGTTCTGGAGGCCCCGCGACCCTGTACGCAGGATAAGCAGTTGACGATGGATGGATGGATGGTTCTGGAGGTAAAATACCCATTCAGTTTTTCCATAGACAATGTTACATGACTCGCAGTTGACGTACTTCTATGGCCTCGATCGGCATGAAAGTCTCACAGTTGAATCAATCTACAATGTTTCTTTGATCACAAGTTGATGATACAAGCCTGCGCATAAAAACATCAGAGTAGAATTTATTTATTTCAGAAAGAAATCACAGAGCTTGAAATTCTGTTACGTGCA
The DNA here is from genome assembly GCF_021292245.1 of Micropterus dolomieu. NCBI lineage: Eukaryota > Metazoa > Chordata > Actinopteri > Centrarchiformes > Centrarchidae > Micropterus > Micropterus dolomieu. The sequence continues at coordinate 20,119,983 of NC_060159.1, forward strand.
TTGCTAATGGTGGGCAGAGGCTAAAGATTACACTGCTGAGTAAATTGATGAATTCAGCTACTACTACGTTTCTCTTATTTCCAGTTGCATCTCCGAAACATTTTGAATTCTCTACTCTGGTTCATGTTTTTGATTGGCTTCTTCTCCATGGCAACTGGTGGCAATAACATAAACCTTAATTGATCATCAAGGACAGTCCTGTGATACGATGTTAAATAAGTTTTTTTTTGTAAATACAGAATGGGTCCTGTGGTCCCTCCCACTTCGGAACTCTATATATTTCAAACTATCTAAAGTGGAAGTGAAACAAACAAACAAACTGTGAAAACTCAACTAACACAAAACTCAAATTAAAACTTTACATCTTTACATTTTCATTTGTATGCGTCGAGCTCGCACACTGGAAGCTGGAGTTTCACAAAACAGTCCCAAAAGTTTGTATAAAAATTGGGGGTGTTCAAGACTGGTGATGCTATTTTCACTTTTCACACACACACACACACACACACACACACACACACACACACGCACGCACGCACGCACACACACACACACACACACACACACACACAAAACATCATCCTGTATCCTGCTGTTGAAACAGAACAGACCAACAGCTGCTGAGAACCAATATCACTAATGACTGACCTCATAACATACAACAAATACACACACTAGACTTGGCTACCAATCAGTGCAGCATGTGTGTTGTGTATCAACACATATACCATACAGTGTGTGTGTGTGTGTGTGTGTGTGTGTGTGTGTGTGTGTGTGTGTGTGTGTGTCCGATGTGGGTCATTGTGTATGCGATCGGTGTCTGATGATATTAATTTTAATCATCATCTGTCTGTCGACACCACAGCTGCCACACAGCATAGAACGTGAAAAACTAGAGCAGACTGGGTTTTTCTAATGTAGGCTACCTGTTAGTAATATAATAACAGTAATTCATGTGTCTTGCAGCACCAACGAAAACATGAATTAGATTTGAGAGCAACTTGCAATTAGGAAACATATTTTGGACTGCGGTTGAAATGAGGACATGCATTTTACACAACTGTTTTTGCAAGTCAATAAAACCAAACAGAGGATCAGGGAAGAATGAATGTATGCCTCGAGTAGCCACCCATCACTAATGTACTAAAGTTGGTTTCAAGTATGTTGCTCTAGTTGAGAATGGGTAATTTGTACATAGTGTATTGTGTAATTCAGTGCTGAAAAGCTCGCTAGAAAAAGACTGAGACCAAAGCTTACACTGCTGGGGAATTTGGGGTCAAGCAAGAGGCACGGCATGTAGAAGGGTTTCATGATTCTGGTTGATATAGTAATCATTATTGTTTTTCTCAATACTTATATTGTGAATAGCTTCAATATTCATCCATCTTGGGGGTGTGGGTGGGGGGAGAAAAGCAAGCCAACTCACTCAACTCAGTGCAATATGTAAATCATTAAAATGGTCTGCCATTTTGAGGGCAGCTGAAACAAGTAGTGAACACAACACTGACATATCATCAACTTTTAAGTTGATACAGTGAACTTGTCATCAAACAGTTTCTTTGTTTTTTATTTATTTATCAAGCAGTTACAGAGCAACATTATCATTCATTTGCAGTAAGCCCAGTTTTCTGTTTTTGGTCTTTACTAACTCCTGAGGGAAATATCTGGCTCCACTATGTTCACAAGCTATTTGCTAACTGTATCAGTCTGCTGTTTGGTGCTGAGTAGGTAGTGCACATTAGGTTTTTAGAGTATTCTCACTAAAAACAGTGGCCTGCCACAGAAAATGCTGCTATGACAATGGTAAGACTGAACCAAAACAGTCAAGTTGCAGTACTATATTTATCTACATATATATTTTGTATAAAACACTTTATCAAAACACTTATAGCATACATCTATATAAGAAAACTTACACTATACTATAACAAAAGACTTCTCTCCCCTTCATTCCACTACTCATGCAGACATACTGGACACACAGCCTGCCCTGCACTCTCTGTTACCTACCCATGTGCCCTCAGACACACCTGGCAGAAACTCTACCAGTTTGCAGTGTTTTTAGTGTACATGCTGTTAAATTGGTTGATGTGTTTCTTAATTTGCTTGTGTTTTTTTATTTGCAGCATTAGCTTCTAAATGTGATGTACCTGTTGTCACAGTGGTGAAGCTCTTTTATTCATTTGTTCTGTTTTGTTTGCTGTCTGTGGATTTTCTTCCGTCGCAGTGCTTTGAGCTCGCTCAGACTTACAATGTATAATATATGTAATAAGTTAATTCAGTAGATTGTATACAACTAAATGCCCACACATCCTGTGCTCTTTCTGTATTCTGAAGGCGTGTATGGGGTCCAAGTATTGATAAGTAAAACAATTTCAACAGCACATGTTGTTATAACTTTCTGTTGCTTTCAAATTTGATCTGGCAACTTTTCCTGTATACTGTAGATTATTCCCCCATTGAGTTACTACCCACATATTTTTACAAATAAGTGTCTTCTCTTGAAGAGTAACTCATTCCCAAGACATTTCCTATCTCAAATCTATCAATTCCAAATCTTTATTAATTGTTATTCTTTCTCAAAACTAAGTCAACAGCAAAAGAGTTTGCATCTTTGGCAACAGCCCCCTCATAACTATGGCCTATATACTGATCTCGCTCCAGTTGCTGGTATGAAAGAACAGATTATTACCAGCTTGACAACCCAATTTTAATCTAACTGCCAACATTTTAAGGCAAGAGCAGACGATCCAGGAAATTAAAACAGTGATTAATGACTTTCAGGGAAGATCAGAGCATGCAGGAAAATTACATTTATGGGGGAAAAATATCTAAGTTAAACTGATTGAGATGTGTAATCGAAACCCGAATACTCACTGTTCACTGTTCACCATACAGGAAACAGTTCATACTGTTACTGGCGTTTCTATGATGAGGCATCCTCCACATCTGCTGACCTCAAGCTCAAAGAGATTAAATATGACCCAGGCTTATTAGGGTGTTTAATTATCATAATGCTCTCATTATGTTGCTACCGAAAGTGATGCAACATTATTATTTCATTATTTATGTTTGTTTAACCTTGTAGATTAGCTGGGCATAAATTCTCATTTGCAGTGGCAGTCGAGCTCGGGACAGAGCTGAGATGAAGAGATGAAAAATAGAGACTGTCTGTCTCCAGATGGGATCTAAACCACATACAGCAAAGTATACTGTTAAGGAAGCAGGTTACTATCAAACCACATGACGCAGAGAAATAATAGATTAATAATGTAAGAAAGGCAGCAGGTGCAGGTGTTTTGACTTGCCTATTTTAAAAGGATATGGGGTGGGATGAAAAGATCAATTTTAGGAATTTTAGAACTCATTGCATTTGCTGGCAGCCGCACAGTGGAGTGGGTTACAGCCAAAGGAGGTGTGAGCTTCGGGGAGGAGGAGAGGAAGAAGGGGAAATTGCTGGAGCTGGTGGAGATGTGGACTGGTGAGCTCAGATAAAGCGGAGTCTTGCCAAGGATGGATTTGAAGATGAGTTGGTCTGATGAATGAGTACAGCACTGATAGACTTGTAGGACTGCCCACAACGTGGTTAATATTTATGACAGCAGCAGCTGACCAAAGTGGTTTTATTATAATGTGCAGGCCACATTGAGTGCTCAGAGGCCCACCGAGCATGCTCCAGTAGATCGTTTTAGTTTAATATATTCCCTCGAAACCAGCAGGTTTTCCCACAATTATGTGAAAAACCATCAAAAAGGAATAAACCTCATTACAGAATAAACAGCATTGAGTATAGTAATTACTGTAAACACTTGAAAGCTGAGATTACAGTAAGAGCTATAAAGTATAAACGATGTAAAACAAATTCCAAAATAAATAAAAACACAAGCAGCTATATAAAAGCATGAAAAGGAAGTAATTCACTGACATTCATTATACAGAGATCTCAATCCATTGAAAAGCCAAAACAAGTCACTTTTTAAGGGAGCAGGGAAACACAAATATACATTTTAAATGAGAAAAAACACTTACTTTTTCACAATATGCCAGTATTATCAATCAATCATTTATTAACAAATTTGTTCTCAGAACCAGATGGTAGGTTCATTTCAACAGTGTCAATAACATCAAACATAAATCACATTAGACCTGGGGTGGAAACTTTTTGGCTCACCTGCCAATGGGACCACCGGCCAAACATATTTTTTACCAGCTAAAATAACAAATTGCCTTTTTGCGTCACATATATATATTTTTTTTTTCGGTTCTTTTATTTGACATAATGATGTATTATGTCGAATACAAACTTAAAGAAGAGGCCAGAGTGAAATTTGTTGCAAAATTATATTTTTTATAGTACTTAAGACATAACAGTAAATTGTTTTCTAAACTTACAAGAGGCTTATTTATCATTCAACTTAAATCTCGTCACTGCTTACTCTTACTCTTACTCTACAATCAACCTCTTTGCATGGTCCAGGAAGTCTGGCCTCCTGGTTCTGACCGACAGAGTGTCAACATTTTTTATACAGTCTATAAATCATATTCCTTGATCTCTAGGGAGGACAGCTGGACCATAAGAAGATCTGACACTAGACTGGACCGCCAAGTTTATTTTTTATTTTCTGCTTCAGCCTCCTTTTTGTCAGCGTTTTTTTATTTTGTTAGTTTGATCACTACACCTGGTAAATGTTGCCACATTATGGCCGTAGATAGCAGTTAGCTAACAGTAAGATTAAGTGTGATTAATGTGTTGTACCGCGCGTTACTGAGATTGTACTGTTTAGTTTTTTTTTTTAGTAATATGTTATATTAATGCGAAAAGCAATACATTACAGTAACTGCGTTACTTTTGTAGCGCGTTACTCCCAACACTGGTCTTTTAGTACAACCAAATGCTGAACAAGATATTTTTAGGCAACCAAAATGCTACAATGCTATTAACTTTAAAGCGTCAGTTTCACGCAGTATTGAAGAAGACTTGAAACTACAGCAACTCAGACCATAAACTCATTAGTAAAGTTTTTACTGAGTTATTAAATCTGATGACGAGTATGGTCATTTTTTCATTTACTAAAATGCAAAATGCAATCAGAGGTTTAAGGCACTTTCACATTGGCTTCACTTTTTAGATCCGGAGGTTGCTGCTTGCATTAGACGCAAGGACTAGCACACCATAAAATATTCACAGATTGCCACAAGATGAACTTCACAGACAGTACAGTTATTAAATTATTAGTACCCCTACATGCATCTTATTCCTCCTGTCAGATGTACTGTATTTGAAATGCAACTTGCCCAAATTGCAGCAGCTAGAATGTGAAAAGATGGTCAAATTAGCCCCGTCCTGACCCTGTTGCATTTGCTCCGATTTCAAGGTACTCCAGCTGACATAACATTACATGGACTTGCACCATCTGAATCCTGTCTGAACCCACAATACAGAGCTGCTGGCTATTCAAAGAATTAACAAAAAGCTTTCTTTCAACTACCGAACAACCTTTGGTATTTGGAATAGTTTTCAAGCTCTTGAAAAGGCATATCTGCTTAGTTTGAATACAGTACAAACCTGTTATCACAGGCCCTATCCTGTATGTGAACTGTTATTCCCATTTTCTGTTCTTTACAGTATATTTGATTACTAGTTATTGTGATTGGAAATTACTGTGAACATATTGACTAAAGATATATAAAGTTTTTTTGTTTAGTCCCTTAGGATATTTTATTTTCTTGTTTAGGACAAAATTCAAGAAAATGGTGAATTGGTATTTAAAAATACTATTCTTTAGAGATACAATCTTCACCCAAAATTAAAGTTATTATCCCACAAAGCAATTCACCAAACTAAGCCCATAAGGCTCCAGAGAGGTGAGTTTGTTTTCAGTGGGACATTATTTTATCGCTCTGAAAGCAACTCTGTGGTGTGGGAGGCACACACACACACACACACACACACACACACATTGACGTCCATGTGCATACATTCACATACCCGCATAAAATATATGCATACATAGCCATACAGTATGAGCTGAGCTGAACTGATATGCAGACTTTAACACACACAAATTCCATCATGTACGCACACACACGTACGCTGCCCTACAATGGCACTCCCACATACACATTCACACACATTAATACATACACAGTGTCTTCGCCAGCCAGATGTGAGAAGGATTAGCAAAGTTGGCAGTCTGCACAGTGCTCCTTATCCACTGGAGCTAATTCACTTTACTACACTACCTCTCCCTCTTTTTCTCACTGTCAATCTTTGTCTCCATCTTCACCTTATGATCTCTCTGTCTCTTTTTCTTTATCTGACTTTCTCTCATAAATATCTTCATTCCTATCTCCCGTCTTTCTCAGCCCCTTGCTCTCCCTCTCTCCTTTGTTGCTTTCACTTCCAGCAAGAGCGCTTCATTTGCTTTGTCAGGCAAGTGAGGTTGTCTTGGAAAGCACTCTTTGCCTCCAGTGGTAAAAACCCTGCGCTGATAAAGGTGTATACTGCAGATGGGTGACACTATGAAAACTGATAAAAAGCTTTATCATTGTGACTCAAATATTATTTAAAATATATAAACATAAGCTATTTTGTGTTAGTTGAACAGTGTAGGAAGGTCAGGCTAGAAGCTTTTTGATGTAGCAACTACTCACAGGGCTATTTGGTATGAACTACTGTGCTAGCAAGCTTGCTAATTGTCAGTTAGCTCGTTGTTATCTCGGTATGAAAGGAACTATTTGTTCACACAGTTTTTTCAAAAGATGTTTGTAGGCCTTTCTGCAAACTATTCCTCTTTTGTGCAGTAGTTTATGCTATGAGGATAGTTAAATAAAAGTAGAAAAAAAGTAGCTAAAAATCAACAATAGCGTCCTCCATTTTTCGCCATTCCCTCAACCAGTCGAGTTGCCCCCTGATGGCTACTATAAAGAATGCAGGTTTAACTACCGCATTAGCTTCAGACCTTTTAGTTTCTGGTCCTGACCAAGAAATAGTCCGGTACATAACCCACCATAAAACGGTGAGTTGTCATTTTTGCACTTTGGTTTTTGCATGTATTACATAACTGAGATATAATTAGTGACTTGTTACCTCCTATATCCAGTCTTAAAAGGTTAATATGTAGTTTCCAGGGGCCACTAGCGGTACAGTTTTTAAATTGCAACCAGGTGTGTGCTTGGACGCGTGCCCGAATTCATGAGCGAGCAGAATCCGTCATACAGAGACAGTTTCACACAACATACTGGAAATTAAGGTAAACGTGACAGCAACATTTTCATCAGCTTGAGGTTGAAGTAATCCATGCTCGTTACATGATAGCATTCCATTTACAGCATTTAGCCGACATGATATGTTTGCATTAGCTCGCCTGCCTCTTTTCAGTAACTATTGTCTTTCACCGGAGGCTTAGCAATGTGAGCACAGCGAAATTTAGTGGATGATAATGAAACGGTTAGTGAGCTGGACTGACTTAGACTGACCAGAAGCCCCTCTCGTACAAGACAAACAAAAGTTAATTGGAAATCAATTAAACACCATTATGTTACCTCAACAGTCCAAAACATTTCTGGCTACATCAATACACGATATATCAACTATAAAACCAGAAATGAAATGTTACATGCTGAACAAAGTTTCTCGACACAGCAACTTAAGGTACTCCAGTACACCCCTCTGTACTGGCTCCACCATTCCAGGTCTTCCTCCCTATAAATTACTCCACACTCCATCACTTCCTGTTTGCCACTTTGACCCACAGGATAGTAATATGGGTAATGTTAACTAGTGAAGTAATATGGAAAGCAATAGAACTGTAGTATTTTGCATTAGCAACTGCTCGGCGTTAAACTAACCTTACATGAGCCAGCTAAAGCACAACATCACAATATATTTCACATGTTTTGCAGTACTGTTAGTTTACCTATCCAACAGGATGAAATCCAACTCTGTGTCGGTTTTGTGGGTTCCAAAACAAAGCAGAGGTGACTGTGTTTTCACTCGACATCAATTTGTTTTCATTTGCCGGACGGGCTTCAGCACATAAAACTTTATTGTTGTTTTTCATCTTTATGTGGATTTTATGTTGGAGTTTGGGTTGGAGTCTGTGTTGTGCTGGGAGCCGGTATTTTTGTGGTGTTAGTGGACTGCATTTCGTAAGCTGCAGTGTTGTTGCTGTAGTGTGAGAGAGGCTCAAGAGCGTGCGAAGCAACAACCCGACCCGATACCTTCACATAAGAAGCAGAATAGTGGCTGTTACAAGAAACACAGAAAACAGGCGTGTGGTTCATTTCTAAGTGAGGTCACAGCCTGTTGACAAAAAGGCAGTAAAAAAGTTATTTATTAAGTGATTTCAAAGAAATACTAATATAGCCCCTTTAATGCTTAGTTAGTTAACTTCCTATTTACCATACAGATATGAGAGTGATGTCAGTCTTCACATCTAAAACTCAGGAATAGACAAATAAGCATTTCCCAAAATGTCAAACATTTCTTTTTAATGTTGATGTGACCGTATCTCAAAGTAGGATGCATGCTTTCCTTCACAGGGGTTTAAACCTGGGTCACCCAGTTGAAGGACAACCACAGTTATTGCCATATGTGACACAGTGGATACTTTTTCCAGAGCAGCTCACTGTGTGGTGAGTGCATACATCTTGTACATAATTGGGTGCAGTGGGATCGACTGAAACAACCTTCCAACCTGACCCCAGATGACATGGCACAACCCAACCCACACTCAGGCTAAATCAGAGCCAGTAAGGTCTAAAAATACTGATGATTTCAGAGGCTAGGTGGCAAAGCATAAGGGCCTATTGTACAACACTGGACACTGGGACAATTTTTCAAAAAGGACCTCCCTGCAAAATGATCATGCTCTCTGGAAAATCAAACACCAAAATAGCTCACCTAAGAGCTATTACTGTAATTCACTAAACCAAAAGTTATGGCTAAAGTCCTGCATATAAATAGTATCATTTATCATTGAGTACAGCTCCAGGTGTATTGAATACAATTTTTGGGACAACTGTAGCAATGACGAATAACAAGATATTAGATCTGCTTTATGATAAATCATTTGCTCCAGAGGTCATCAAGCTATCAGCACAGAGGGAACATTGTGTTTTTTTGTATGTCTTCCAGAAAAATTGCTTTTGCTTGTAGTTTAATGCTGGTTTCAGCACAATAATGATTAAAAGATGAAAACAAAATAAATTACTTCTGTGCATTGATATTGGTGTTTTGTACTCACTGCAAGAGACTGAGTTAATATGAGTAAAAATGTACACATTCCCTCACACAACTGATGTTTCATTCATTAAAATATTAATCACTATTATCTTTATCTCATGCATAACTTTTAAATGGTAGGCTATTGCGTTTAGTGGTCACTAGTCATTGTTAACAACTGTAAAAATTAAACCAAGAAGCACCTCTTTTAGTGCACGTGTAACCATCACTTAATACGAACATAGGGAAGGAAGTTGGTATTAAAATGTTTATTGTTAGGATGGCGGGGGAATTAGGATGGCGAAGGATAAATGATGGCAGGTGGAGGCAGAGGGTAGGAGGGCAATGGTGGATGGAAGAGCTGAGTTGAGCAGGATGGCAGACAAGGGAGTGAGAGTAGCTGGTTGGGGTTAAGCTTGGGGGTTTAGCAAGCAAGTATGATCCCGGAAACACACGGAAACACGGTAAGTACAGGTAATTCACACAACACGAGGAATACCTATGAATCCATGATTTCGGCACGGCAGAAAGATAGAGAAAGTTGATGCAGAGTTGATGAGATGATGAATGGCAGGCTAAGAGTGGGCTGTGCCACAATCAGGAGGGAGCAAGGAGGGCGCCACACCCAACACACACTCACACATACACACACACAAATTTTGACTCATTGCAGTATCCGGATATGAACATGGACCTCTTAAAGGTTTTCTGTAAATGGAGTGTTTGATTCCTTTTTTAAAGAGCAGATTGTAACGATTTGATAGGAAATGAGGGCAGAGAAAGATGGGGAATGCTAGGTCCATAGCTGGACTTTCATCAGAGAAGTTGCAGTTACATTGTGCATGCCCTTTAAACTCCTGGACAACCATGTTGCCCCTACAATACTAAATGTTAACCGACACAGTAAATATTCCAGTAGTGTGTACAGTTTATTCCTTTCCCCAGGCTGGCAAAGTCTAGCAGGCAGAGGCAGAGTGCGCTTTTTCAAAATCCAGTCATGCAACAATTCAAGACCAGACTGACCTCAAAACTGTGACATTGTTTTAGAATTTGATTTGGGTGAGATTTGACCACTGGGTCACGACTGCCAAACTTGCTGGTAGTTTCACAGTTTCACACTGAAGAGACTCACGCTGACAAGTGTCGTTTAGATGCTAGACTCTGAATTATCTTGTCTGCGTGGATCGGCCCCTCACCCCGCAGGGTGTGAGGTTACTTTACATTGAGGCTTCTTGAAAAGACAAGGAACCAACATGTTCAGTTTAAATCAATCGGGCCTGATGGTGTTATCAAATTACAGGTAAACACTTCAACAGTGTTGGATACTTTACTTATTACTCAATAAAGAAGGTGATCACTTTACTTATTACAATCATATACTTTCCAAAAATAATACCAGTCTGTACCTGGTTTAGAATTGGTCCAAAAGACTGATTAAACTGGTGTTAGTCTGTTTATCAGGGGAAGAGGCATACTCACCATGATCCATAACAGGACAATGCTCCTTTGTCACATTTGTATCAGGTTAAAACAAGAGTTATATGTAACCTGTCTACATACAGACATCTAAGAAAGGATGTCTGAATCAGTGTAGACAGTGGACTTTTCACTTTCAACTCACCAAACAAATGTTTGCTTGGGTGTGAAGGGTGGCTGAGGGGGCATGCAATGTCTGACTCTGTCATCTTCTTTTAAAGGCCATTTAAGTTGTGTGTATGTGTTTGTGTGTGTGTGTGTGTGTGTGTGTGTGTGTGTGTGTGTGTGTGTGTGTGTGTGTGTGTTTGTGTGTGTGTGTTTGTGTGTGTGTGTGTGTGTGTGTGTGTGTTTGTGTGTGTGTCCGTGAGAGAGAGAGAAAGAGAGAGAAAGAGAGAGAGAGAGAAAACAATGGATAGCCGACAGACTAACATGCTGTTTGGTATATACATGCCACATCATGATATGAAACTGACCTTTCTCTCTCTCTCTCTCTCTCACACACACACACACACACGCGCGCGTCTTTCAATTATGTCTGTAAGGAGGTAACAGGTCACCCTGTGTGTGTGTGTGTGTGTGTGTGTGTGTTTGTGTGTGTGTGTGTGTGTGTGTGTGTGTGAGAGAGAGAGGTTGTAAGATGAGTGGGTAGATAGACTGTAAGTCTAACCCTAACCAAAAAAAAAGGAAAAAAGCTGGAAAACTGAAAGAAGGAAGGATAACAAGAAAGAAGCGATGGAATGACATCTTATTATTGCCTGCCAGTATTATTAACCTCAACTGACATGCTACAAAAAATGTTAAAATGTTACAAATAGCACCTTAAAGTTTATACATTAGTATTCTAATTAAGTGCTATACTGGCCACTTTATTTGGTACACCTTGTTAGTACCGGGTCGGACCCCCTTTTGCCTTCAGAACTGCCTTAATTCTTCCTCAGAGACTTTGGTCCATATTGACATGATAGCATCACGCAGTTGCTCTCCCGTTCTATCACATCCCAAAGGTGCTCTATTGGTTTGAGATCTGGTGACTGTGGAGGCCATTGTAGTACAGTGAAACCAGTTTGAGATGATTTGAGCTGTGTGACATAGTGCATTATCCTGCTAGAAGTAGCCATCAGAAGATGGGTTCACTGTGTTCATAAAGGAACGGATATGGTCAGCAACAATACTCAGTAGACAGTAGACTGTCACGTTTAAACAATGATTAATTGGTACTAAGGCGAATTGTAGCCTCAGTTTCCTGTTGTACGTTCAGAGATGGTATTCAGCACGCCTTGGTTGAAACAAGTGGTTATTTGAGTTACTGTTGCCTTTCTATCATCTCGAACCAGTCTGCCCATTCTCCTCTGACCTCTGACATCAACAAGGCATTTTCTTACACACAACTGCCGCTCACTGGATATTTCCTCTTTTTCGGACCATTCTCTGTAAACCCTAGAGATGGTTGCGCGTGAAAATCCCAGTAGATCAGCAGTTTCTAAAAGAATGTCTGGCACCAACAACAATGCCACATTCAAAGTCACTTCAATCCCCTTTCTTCCCCATTGTGATGCTCGGGTTGAACTTCAGAAAGTTGTCTTGACCACATCTACATGCCTAAATGCACTGAGTTGCTGCTATGTGATTGGCTGAAAAACTATTTGTGTTAACAAGAAATTGAACAGGTGTATTTAATAAAGTGGCCGGTGAGTGTATATCCCTGGAGGGCTCCAAACTGTTTCTGGGGAGGCACATTGAACAGAAGTGAAGAAAATACTACATAAGTTATCAAAAGGAGATCATATAGAACAGACGAAATGTGTGTGATTTGGTTAAAGAGAGAAAGTTTATTGTCTTTCCTACTTTCCCAGAGTCAGAAACTAACAAATGCCTTAGGACAGTCTTGTATGCATTTGGTATTGTTTGAAGTTAAGTCAAACAGCAATATTATCTTGGCTGAATTGTTGAGTGTCTATGGGATCAAATAACATAATCATGATGTAATAACATAGACATGCAGGAATTGAGCGAAACTACGCAAGTAAACTAACTATAGTGGCAGTCTCGGGTTTCCTGTTGTCTGACATTGTGTTCATTTTCTTTTAACATCTCCTCCACTCTCTTTGTCATTCTGCCTTTCATTCTCCTTTGCACTTGATCAAATAAAACATTACTGAGCTACAGAGATTAACAATGCAAATCCACATTGCTTTCAGAGACAATTTTGTGCTCAGACAAAATCATCTCATTTTGCATTGTTACTGTTGTGCAGTGTTGTGCCTACATATGTGTGTCTAACTTGATGTCTAACTAGTGACTAATAGGAATACAGCGTTCCCACAAACGCCTGAATCATCTTAAGTTACATCAAACCCTCACAGGAACAACTGAAAACTTTAATGTCTCCTACCACTTTGTCTTTCTATTGACCTTCTTTAATTCAGCTGTGATTCAGTTCTCTTGTTTTTGCCCTTTCTCTTATCTTTTTCCAGCTCATTTTTCTTTCCTCTCACTTTTCACATTTTCAGTAGATATTTTTAACAGTGTGAAAATTGAAACCATTTTAGTCTCATCTGTGGTTCCTTTTGTCTTTGCTTTTCTGCTCTTTTTCTCTTCTTTCTCACTTTGGTTCAATCCACTTCCACAGTGCATTGGACGCACATAAACAGAAGCAGAACCAAAGCCAATATGACTCCCACCTACCAAGATACGGAAACACACACAAAGTCCCTCCATACATGTTTTAACATTAACAAATTAAGACACGAGATAAGACAAACATCACTCAATCTTCTCCAACCCAAAGGAGAAAAAGATAAGTTATTGTTTTTATGTTTATTTCCCCTGCAGGCTAATTAGACAATTTTCACAACAAAGATAAACTTCACACATTAATAATACTTACAATAATGCTGCACAGCAAAAATGTTCATCTAGACATTAAGTCTTCAAAAATAGAATAAATTGCATTGTAGTTAAGCTTGTTCCACTAATGGCCACCTTGTCTCCTTACAGCAACACCATAAACTGGAACAGAATCGGCACCCTTCATGGTTCAATTATGAATCACAGCATATATAACTTCTTGAAAAGATAGCCTGGGGCATTCTTCTATCATCATTGCATTAACGACTTTGTGACCATCCTCTTTTGCTGTCCAATGCAATCGCAAAAACATTAATTACACTTTTATTTCTTCTCACAAACAAGAGAGAAGAAATTGTGTTGGAAATTAGATTTTAAAAATTTGATGCTTTGGTTGATGAAATGCCACAAACATCTCCAGTGGTGACAGGTGAATATAAAACATGTGGCTGACATACTGATTGTTATTTTGTATGGTTTCATTAATTCTCATCACTCACTTTACTTGGCACCATCTGTAATATTTCACCATGGTAACTAAAAGATTTCACTGTCCATATGTCACTACAAAATATGCCACCTTCCATATGATGTTATATTTAGTACACTAGATGGAGGGGAAATGATTGTATGAAAGAAGAATCTAAAGATAAAATATAGAAGACCCTGTTGGTGTTATGATTCTTTTACTTTAAGGACAGTATTCAAAATGAAGTATTCATTATTTACCTTGGAAGTAGTAGTTTGACAAACGATCCCAACTTAAGGTCTGCTTACTAGCTTTCAGCTGTATTACATGGTCTTCATCAGGTGACATTACCATGAGTTGGGATTGTTTTGTCCAAGTATGAAAATGTCTTTTTGTTCAGAATATGAATTTTCTATTTTAATGCAATAATCAAATGAATCCATGGTAAAGCCTAAATATAAAACAAACTCAACACAGATCACCACATTCTACAAGATCTATTTAAATTTGACATTGATGTGGATGTTTTCCTTTATATTACAGTGTCCTTTGCTATTTATCATGGATATAAAAAGGTATTTCTAGAATAAAACATAACAGGATTTTTTTGTGCACTGTCCACCCACCCTGTTGTATCTCATGACTAACTGCTTCTGTACAATATGAAATTTGTGCAAATTCTTTATGGTTTCGTTCAAGTCCAATAATGAACTCTTTCAGGGTATTTTTTCAAAGTCAGACACAGTTTTTTCTTTGGGTCTTTGATTCGCACATAACTATATTATTAAACATTCTCACTATATGCAGATAATAGTAATATAATATAAGAGCATAATCACACTATTCCACTGGCTTTGGTTTATTTTGACCACTGGTTTCTCCCCTGCCCAGACACAAAGTTTCTCACTTAATTTTAATGGCTATTCTCATCTACAGTCATACAAAGTATTTAAAAATCCAATCCGTACATTAACATATCTACTAAAAGTTTCAGAAAAGCTACATTTAAGAATTTGAACTGAAAAAAGGAACTAAAGAAGTTGCCGCAAACTGTCTGTTTTACATAAACAAGCCTTTTTTATACTTTTTAGTAAGTATAAGGATGTTAACTTGCAATAACTGATTTTTTGGCCACTTGGCGGCAGCAGAAACAAGTTTAGCAAACTGTTTTGTATGTGCTCACAAGGGCATCACTTTGTGTTGAAAAGTGGTGGGGAGATTTAAGGGCTCATATTAGGGGTCTGACGAAACATTTAGCCCACGAGACGTGAGACTGCACAATATTGGAGTCACACGAAGAAGACAATTAGATACTCCAATGCTATTTATAAGAAATATTCATTGATGAAATAGGCTATTCGATTGGGTGGTCTGGGGGTCCTCCCCCATTAAACTCTTGATTTCCTGCATTCTAGAGACATTTTATGCACCAATTTATGGTGGAAATGTCTTTTATTTATATGAAGGGAAACAAAATTCATGTAGTTGGTGACAATTCAGATTATAAAACTATTATTGAATATAATGCAGTAATCAGCAGCTTGTTTTTTTAGCCTAAGTTACGTTTTTGGACAAGGCAGATCTGTTATCTTCTATATTTACATTGCAATCCATGTTTTCCTATTGTGCAAGTAAACTGTTCTCATAGAATTTTTATTTGTTATTTAACATTTCTCGTTGCAAGCTAATTTTCAAAAAAACTTTAGCAAATGCTTTCAAAAAGTGGAGGGGACAAAATCAACAATTTAAAAAAATGGTGGGGACATGTTCCAAGCGTCCCAAGTGTAAATGACACCTGTGTGCTCAGACCTCTAAAGGGCTTCGCTTTGCTAACTTTGTCTGTCTTGCTGTTTGGTGTTGGGCAAGTAGTGTACAGTGGATTTTTTTTTTTTTCTGCTGAAAACTGCTGCATGCTGGGGCCAAAAACAATCCTGATGAGAATGGTGAGAGAATTAAAACAGTAAAGTTGTGGACCGAAAAACCAAAGCTATGAGCTGAAAGATGATAATATGCAGAGCTGAGGGGAAGTGCAGAGTTGGTGATAATTCTCTGTGGATTTGTCACTATGAGTGACCCCTTTGACATTACAGTCAGCCATTTGATCCATTGTAAATATAAAATTGTTGCTGCTTGAAGGACCAATCATGCACTTACATAGTATTCTAATGCAGAAAATATTACAAAGGAGAGATTGCAACTGTCCTTTTCTTCAGAATGACCTGCTTAACCTGTCCACACATCTACCTTACCTTACCATCCATCCATCCATCCATTAATTCATCATCCACCCCTCCTAGAGTCCTTCCACCAGTCTTGTCACTGAGCAAACCACCCCAGACACACTACAGATGACCCCTAGACTCAGTATACACACATCTATCAGCCGCTCCCTCACAGTGAGGCGGCTCCACTGCAGTCTGAGGTGAAACAGGCACGGCAATATGAGTGTCATGGCCGCCCCGGTCACACTGCCTGTCAAACCCATCAACAGAGAGAACCTGGGGACTAGCAGGGCCAGTAGGTATGATGTCATCAACAAGGCGCCGCGGACCATCAGGGCCGGACGAGGCACACCTTGACCTCCGTGTTTGGAGTACGATGAGATAACACTATCTGCAGAAAGAAGATTGAAGCAGAGAAGTTGAAAGGCTACAGCGCTTTTGGTGACAGTTTGTGTTGACCCTGTAAGCAACGTTTGTGTATGTGTTGCTCTATTCTGACTTATTGTTTTCCAGTTGCATCTACGTATGTAGGGGCATCATCAGCCTCCAACTTTACAAGTAGAAGTAAGTGAATAGAACAAGTACCAATTATGTGGCATTATTTACTGATGAGTGAAAGACTTGACTATTGCTTGAAAAAGGCTGTAGAGGACAGGGAAACTTTAATCATCTTTTGTTCATTTTGCCCAGTGAAAATATTCATCATAACACTACATTACATTTCGAGGGCAAAAAGTAAAGTATCATAATCTGATGACTTCATGACTGTTGACAGTCAATAATTATGAAAAGTTCAGCCATGGTGACAAATGTTTTGACAGTCAACACATTAGCGAAATTTCCTGATCACCCGACTCTCAAGTGAAAATAAATGGCATGTGATATTTGCTTGTATTCTGAGCTATAGGTTGGATTTTTTTGACATTCTTTTTGAGGTTTCATTTCATGTTTTGCTGACTTTGTTGCTCTTGATTTTAGGTGCAGTTAGTACGAGTTAGTTGTCATGTTGGTGGGACTAGTGTAGTGGCACTATGTTTTTCACATGTTGTCTGCTGTGACATGTCTGATTTGTACTTAAAACTAATGTACCCCTTTGGGGATTAATAAATTGATCTAATCTAATTTGCTCATGTTGCTCACAGTGTGAAAACACATTGAGGGTCCAGAATTAAATATCTGTTGTGAATCAAAACATATGTTTCCTAAATTGTTATCAAATTACTTTATTGGTAATCTTTGGTAGTCATGGGGCTCAAAGGTGGATGCCAGCATCCAGATGACTTGAAGGAACTAACTTCACATATGGTGACAATACTTTGGGCAAGGTTAGAGGTTTGAATATAGAATAGATCTGTTAGTAGTATTCACCTCCAAGCAGACAGGTCTGTAGTATTTCAGCAGCGGAGTAGAATGGCAGAGGGTAGGACAGCAGGGCTTTAGCCAGCAGGCACAGGTTGACGAGAGGTCGAAGGTCAGAGGGCAGGTTGTCTGTGATGACCTCACTGGTCTCTGCCCCCCATGTCAACACGGCCTGATGGATGAAGTAAACTATCAGTGCAGTCAGTCAATCAATCACTCCACTTGTCCGTCCCTTCTTCCATCCTTTGATCAGACCTGCTGTTGTCAGCTAGATGTCGAGCCAAAAATACATTATAGTACTGTCTCAACATTTTTAGATATTCGGCCATCAACAAATTAGAAAATAGCAGCTGTAAAAACTGATGGAATAAAACTAACCTCTATGTTACTTTTAGAGCCATCAGAAACGCAGACAAGCAACTCTATGAACTCAGTAATCATAGAAATTACAGGTAAATTTGCCCTGTCACTAACCAGTAAAGAAAACAGGGTTTTTATGATGCAGGCGGCACCATGAGTCCACGCCAGCATGGCATTAAACTGCCCTCTGTCCTCCATACTGCCCTCTAGAGGTGGGAGGAAGATCTGCGAGGTGTAGGAGAAGATGATGACTCCCACAGAGACGAGGAAGTCCTCCGGGTCCACGGACAGAGACAGGGAGGACCAGGACCAGCTGCTGGACCGACTCAGACAGTACAGCATGACCAACAGGCTGTTAGAGGGGTCAGAGACAAAAGGAGAGAACATGAGAAAACATAATCCTCAATTACTGGAATAAAGTATCTAAAATCAATGTAATACTAATTCTTTCATTTATTAATTCATTCAACATAATACAACAGAAGAAGGCCCATTAAGATTTGGTCACTCTCAGGGCAATAAAAGTCCTACCTAAAGGCAGATGAGGAAAACAAAGGAAGAAATACTTTCAGACAAATTAGATTCATTGTTCCTGTATAGTTTTTGAAAAATCTCCTACTTCTTCAGCTTAATAAACTAGCTTAAAATGTTTAGGCACAAAGCTGAACACAGCTGTTTTTCTTAACTCATGAAAGCTTGCAGTTTTGGAGATACATAATTTTCAAAAGACAGGGATTTTGTTTTTTTCTTATTAACATGGAATGCATATTCTTAATTTAATTTAAACCTATTCTAACCAAAAATCGACAAACTCTACTTGAGACTCCTCTTCAAAAGACTTGCCTCGAGCTCGAGGTGCAGGACTTGTGAACAATGTTTATTTTTAGTAAGGCTCTGAAGAGCTTGCTGTTATTCCCCTCCCTCCGTTACCTATAACCTACCTACATAACACGTAGTATCAGCTGTGCAGGCCACACATGAGAGGGGAAAACAAACACCGGCTTTGTTTGTGTTGACTTACAATAGTTTAAGCTGTCATTAATTGCATTGCACATTACATGGTTGTGCTCTGTGAAACACAGGTTACAGGTTTATTGTTGATCATGTAACATTACAGTTTTATTTAGTTATAACATTACACTGGTTTGAGAGTCTGGGGGATGTGTTGACTTACAGTAGTTAATAAGCTGTCATTAATTGCATTGCACATTACATGGTTGTGTTCTGTAAGTAAAAGACAGGTTTATAAATATGGATTGAACGCAGCAGGTTCATCAGGTTCATTCATTATAACCACGAGTGACTTGAGACTTGCTTGGACTCTGAGCATCTCTGCATCCTACTGACACAGTGTTGTTTCCCATTTGCCATGATGTGCATGCAACAAAGGGTTACTTTTATTTGGTTATTAAACCTTTGCTCCGGAGGGTGGTTCCCAATTAATCCAAGCTGCAGCAAGAGAAAGATAGATAGAGGTCCAGATAAAATATTTTTAGAAATAATGTATTTGCACATGACTTAATAGCCAAAGAAAAGATCTAAAGCTGGAGAACTTCAAGACCCATCTCCATTTTCCTTTGTCTCATGCAAGTCACCTAGCATGAGAAATAAATCTAACAACCAGTAATAGCAGTGGAGCAGGAGCAGCTTCAAAATGATCAAGAGTGAGAATGAGAGCAGATTATAAAGGCCGCCTCGTCCTGATTTAACACAGTTGGTGGAGTTTGTCAGCTGTTACTGATCACCTGACAGTGTGCACAATTGTTCTGCTCTGTCAGAACAAACTTGATGCGACTTCCACTCTATCACCTGATCAGTATGTGAGCCAGGGAGCACAGCAGGCTGAGGGTAGAGACTGGTCTGAGATCAGTCAGCAGCAGGCAGGGAAGCAGGAACATCAGAGACGCCAGAGAACACACTGATCTAGGAACAGCCATCCCTGATAGACTGTCAGACAACAGATTGGTGGAGACAACCAGATACAGGGTACAGGTCATCAACAGCTCAATGATCTGTAAAGTAAAAAAAAGAATAAAAAATTAAACAGGGTTAAAGAGAGATGTTTACTTCAGGTATTTACTGGACATTTATCACAACTCAGTTTATAGACATGTGTAGAACGTTTAACAAAATAAAGAATGTGTGTGTTACCTGAGCTCCATTAACCATGCACCCCCCCAGTCCAGGACAGTTGGGCCACAGTCCTTTGCAGCAGACCTTCACTATGTCCTGGTAGCTGTGTCGGACTCTGACCTTTGACACCGACCCTCCGCTGAAAGATACAAAAACCTCCTTGCAATGATAAATGTGTGTCCGATACAAATTCACGTTTTTTTTCTGTTTTCAATGCTACATCATGTTGTCTTCGAACTATTAAGCACATTTTCAATACATCTTTAATAAAAACTAAACTGTCCCTCAAAAATATAAGAATTGCATTCGCTGTTTTGAAGCTTATATTCAAGTTTTTAAAGTTGTTTTTTTACAGCTAGCAATGCATATTTAAAATCAGACTCATTTGAACTAATCTGAATCAAAATATAATTTGACAGAACACCACAAATGAATGAGGCAAAAGTAAACACGAATATCACAGCATTACAGAACCCAACACAGTCACATTTCTTTTAGCTGTGGCAGAGGTGTATTTCTAAAGCGTACCAGTGCTGAATGAACAGAATAACATGTATGTGTATTTGGTAAGAAGAGGAGTCTGAATAGAATGGGATGAATAAATATAAGAATGGCTCTGTTGTCAGAAATAATAGTCACCCCTGCTGAAAATACAGAGAGGAGAGCACCTGCGGAAACTCAAAGTTAGTCAACAATGACTCCAAGAAAAAAAACTCCTAGCACTGATCACACTGACAAGTGCTCTTTGGGAAGTACAGCCCAGAAGTGCCACAGCAAGTTAAATAAGGTGCTTAGCACATCTTTGCTTTCAATACAATAGAAAACCCCCTGCAAGTGCTTTTATGAATTAAAAGTGATATTACCTAACTATAGAGTGATGTTGCTATTAGTTAATTGACACTGTAATGTTACATGCATTCATTCTGTTCAAGTGTTTGTAGCACCTCCTGTAGGCCATTAAGTAAATGTCACCTGTTCTTGTCATTTTAGATATATGCTCTCTCATTAGCTGTTAATAGTCACATTGATTGTAGTCACATGATCAGTTCTGCCATTTTCCTGTAAACAAGCTAGAGAATGGCATGCTTCAAGTCCTCACTTCATCTTGCTCCATCTGCCTGTGTTAACCTTGGGGAAGCTTTGTTTGTGAGTAGATTAGTTCATCTATGTTTATAGAATTTCTTTCTGCTCATTTTTCATTGTATTTAATATTATTCATGTACATTATTTCATAGTCACTTTTGTATTATTTACAGTTTCACACTTCAGCAACTTGACCACATTGAGTGCTGTGTCTTGAATAAACGTACAAGTGCACGTTGATAACCAACTTTACGATCCTCTGTCACTGAAGCCATCTAGTGCTGCTTTAAGTCAAGTTAATCAAGAGTGTTTATCTAGCTGGTGATGTGCGCCTCGCTACGCACTCATGTGCCAGAATAGACACCAAATGATTAGAATATAATAGGAACCCTACCTTTGATCCTCTTCATATAGACAGGTCACCAGGATCCTCCCTGTGTGGTTGCAGACCCAGGCTGACAGAACCAGTAGAACAAGACCCACATAACCTGACTGGACCAGAGCAAAGGGTAAACCCAACACAAAGATACCCTGTGGGAGAAGAGAGAGACACAAAGAAAAACCATTATTGGGGAGGCTTCAGAGGACAGTGAGAAAAGATAAGAAATGAGAAGAGACCAATGCCCTATTTAAAAATACATTTTCTTGAACACAATTTCAAAATCTCACACACAAAACTCCACAATATTACTACTACTATGATAATCTTATGACCAGGCCTTGTGCATTTTCAGTGTTACACTGCATACTATACATACAGAAACTGTTATGTTTTCATACTCAAATATAAAACACACAAAAGAATATAATGTTTTTATATGAAATACTGTGTACACATCTCAGCGAACACTACAATCTACAATACCGTACACAATAGTGTAGGTAGGAATACAATCTCATGCATACATACAGTAAAACATTCTTTCAGTTTACTGTGGTCCACTTGCAATACTACACTACAGTAATGACTGAGTACTGTATTGATATGCAGCACTACCATACTGTATTGACAGTAGATTTCTTACCTATTCTCATTTTGGAAAGTCTGGTCGACAGATGCAACTCTGAACCTGCTCAAGTTTGGTTGTACTCTCTGCCTAGCCAGCCTCATGTTAGACCATGGTAGCCTAAATCTCATCATAGATAATGGCTCTCCTTCCTCTTCCTCTGACTCCACTTGCCTCTCTCTACTACATTGGCATCTCTTGCTCCAAAACAGAAGAGCTCACCTTTGGCCCTATTACTAAAGCTCTCATTGCCTATTGAACAAATCTGCAACATGTCTTTGTGTATGTGAGGAGCCAGAGTGGACAGCATTAAATATAAGTTTAGCATTTTGAATGGCAGTGAGTTCCATGTGAACAAAAGAAATTTATATCATGACAACTGTGCCAGAATTGGTTTCAGGGCGTTGAATTACAGGCTGTGGTCACTGTGTCTCAAGTGCTAGTGTGATTTTGTAAACAACTGCGAAAAACTGTAAAATGCTTAAATGTATATTGGCCCTCAATTTTTCATTATGCATGAAAAATGTAAAATATACATGTCAAAGTGGCAAGGCAAATATAATTTTCAGTCAGAACAAATAATACAAAAATCATAAATATAGAAAGTAGGTAGGGGAAAGGGAGAAATAAGCAAACAGCGAAAAGGACAGTTTGACAGAAACCTAAGATACAACTAGCACAGCAGACTGAACAATCTGAAACTGAATGACTGAAGCACTGGAATTAATATACTGCTGCTGATGCTCTGATGAGAGACATGTGTGAGTGATGAGCCAGGAGCCAAGAGAGAGAGAGCAGCGCCACGCCCACGCAAAACACAGAGAAACTCAAGGGACACAGGGGAGGGAAAGACACACAAGAGAAACCAATAGTCACGGCCATAACTGTGACAGTAAATAAGGTACAAAGAATATAGTTTACATTAGACCACTTAACATATTGCAGGATGCTAATTTTAGGTAGGTAGGTACATTTATTTGTCACAATATAACAAGTTATAGAGTAAAATTGAGTTTTGTAACTCCCTTCTGCTACATACCAGACAATATACATTAATACAGAAGAAATTATAAAAATGGTAAACAGAAATAAACTATAATCAATGGAGCAGTGCTGAGGATGAATTTGCGTTTAAAAGTCTGATAGCTTGGGGGAAAAAGCTGCTTCTATATCGCTTAGTAAGTAAGTAAGTAAAGTTTATTTGTATAGCACCTTTCACAGATAAAAATCACAAAGTGCTTCATAGTAAAATGTAATACAATACAACAAAGTAAAATACAATGTATAAGAAAATTTAAATACAGATGGAAAACATAGAGACAAAAACCATAAAAACCATAAAGAACCCCCGTCTAACTAAAAGCCTGCTTGAATAGCAGCGTCTTCCGTTTCTTTTTAAAAGAATCAACAGAATTCACACAACGTAGAAAGGTAGGCAAAGCGTTCCACAGCCTAGGTGCCACTGCTTGGAATGAACGATCCCCTCTGGTTTTAAAATGAATGTGGGGAACCACTAACAACCTCTTCCCCGATGACCTCAAACTACGCGTCGGAGTATGAAGCTGTATCAACTCAGAGATGTACGGAGGAACTTGACCGTGCAGGGCTCTAAAAGTAAGAACCAGGATTTTAAATTGAATTCTATACTGGACTGGTAACCAGTGAAGTGCTGCTAAAACAGGTGTGATGTGTGCTCTTTTGTTAATGTGAGTTAAAAGCCTTGCAGCAGAGCAGCCTTCTTGTTCAAACAACTGTTACAGTAATCTAAACGAGAGGAAATAAAACTATGAATGATCATCTCCAACTCACCCTTTGACACCAGTGTTCCTAATTTGGATATATTCCTTAGTTGGAAGAAACAGTTTCTGACTAGTTGTTTAGAGTGGTACTCTAAGGACATCGCTGAATCAAAAACAACACCTAAGCTCCTGAGGCTCGGCTGGACAGACGAGCAGTACAGTTGAATATCATCCGCATACAGATGGTAAGATATGTCACTGAATTGACTAATTATCTGTCCGAGAGGAAATATATACAAAAGGAACAGGATGGATCCCAAGACAGAACCCTGAGGTACCCCAGACGACAGTCCTGCAGTTTCAGACATAATCTGATTAACACTAAAACCTCTACCAGAAAGGTAGGATGAAGAACCATTTTAAAACTGATCCAGACATCCCAACCAGATCATGGAGTCTATTTATCATAATATTGTGATCAACAGTATCAAAAGCAGATGGAAGGTCCAAGAGAACCAAAACTGTGTATTCCTTAAAGTCAGCTGACATCAGAATGTCACTAGAAACTTTCAGTAATTCAGTTTCTGTGGAATGCTTTTTACAGAAACCAGACTGGAATTTGTCAAACAGCTTGTGATTCTCTAAGAAAAGGCTGAGTTGCTCTGCTACAACTTTTTCTAGAATTTTTGACATGAATGGAAGTTTGGATATCGGCCTGTAGCTCTTAGGCTGAAATGGATCCAAACTGGGCTTTTTAGTACAGGCTTAACAACAGCATGTTTAAAAAAATAAGGAACGGCACAAGTTAAACGTGAAGTATTAATCATCTCCACAATACAGGGGCCAATCGAATCAAACGCTTGTACAAATAGCACAGTAGGGAGAACATCCATAGGACGAGATGAGGGTTTCAATGTACAGGTATGTAGCAGAGAGGTGATGTCCTGTAATGTCACAGGTTTAAAATACGACCAAGAATGAGCAGAAGACAGGTCACATGCAGAGTTCTGAGTAAGTGATGGTGAGATGTTTGTCTTAACATCTCTGATCTTACTTACAAAGAAGTGAAGGAATTCATTACAGTCTGATTTAGAGGACACAGTTGCTTGAGGGGCAGAAGGAGAAACAATTTCATTTATAGTGTCAAACAAGATTTTAGGATTTTGCTTATTAGAGGATATAAGTTGAGAAAAGGAGCGAGTTCTCGCATTTCTTAGCATCTCGTTTAAGGTAACCCTTAGTTCTTTCAGATGAAGCCTATGAACCTTGAGTTTAGAAGATTTCCATAGATGTTCAACTTTTCTACAATTTCTCCTAAAACACTGGATAGTTTCATCAACCCAAGAACAAGGTTTTTTATGGGAGACAATGTTTGTTTTATGTTTATCTAAAAGTGCTAAGCACTGATTATTAAAAGACTGGATAAAAACATCTGCATCCCTGCATCCCATCAGTGAACATGGGTCAAACAAGGCAGGGAACCTCTCCGCAGCATCATGATTAATAATCTGCCTTTTGGCCCTAATTCCCAGGGGCAGAGGATCCAGAGGAAAGTTAATGTCAATGAACACACAGCTATGATCACTCACATGAACATTTTCCACACGAGCATTTACTACAGTAAATACTGAGAATATAGTACATGCTGAGTTAAATTAAAAGAGTGTGAGAGAGATAGGAGATCCGCAGCTGTGTTACATGCGATATTATCGATATGCAGGTTAAAGTCCCCAATTATTAGGACCTTCTCCAGTTTGATAATAGACGATAAAAAGTCAGTAAAATCAGTAAGAAAGACGCCAGCCGGGCCAGGAGGACGGTAAAATTAACACACAGTAAAATGTGTTAAAAGCACCTACTTTGAGCATCTGTGATTCAAAAGAGGAAAAACATAAGAATCTGTCACGACAGTGACTGTCTTCACAGATTCAGCAGGGTGAACAGGCTGTGGTTGGGGTGGGTACTGTCCTTTAGTATCCTTTGGGCTTTGTGTAGGCACCTCACCTCCCCGATATCAAATTCAAATGATATCAATGATGATCTTCTGAGCAGTTTTAATCACCCGCTGCAGAGCCCTCCGGTCCTAGGCCTTGACTTGTTTCCATTAGAAATAATAACTGACAATTCTTGAAATGTGAAAATTCTAAAATTTTGTTGCAAGAAAAGAGGGGGAAAAGACTAATGAAGACCACTGTCAAGGAAATGAAGAGAAGAAAGGACCATTCATGGTTGGAAGATGAGGAGGCGAGAGAAGAGTTTTGGCCTAATGCCTGGAGAGTTTGAGGATGCCGGAGACCAGCAGGAGCAGAAGGAACGAGGAGTGTCGAGCTTTGGCCCATCACTGAGGGGAAAATATTAGTGACTGCCTGGGAGAGGAGAAGAGAGGACAGGATAGAGGAGAGAAGGTGTAGGGAACAGAGCAGGAGGAAGGAGAGATACAAACTCAGGGCTAGAGAGCAGGAGGTTGATGGAGGAAGAGGAGGAGGACAAGGGGAGATCAGAGGAGACAACAAGCTACTTTGATGGAGCTGCTGTGTTTTGACTGTTGGAACATGGAGAGGGAGCTATGGAAACACATCATAGCACATCACCACCGCAGACTCACGCACACGCAAACACACATTGTGGATGCATAAACAGACAAGCACACATTCTCTCTCTTTCAAGTTACTATTTTGTAACTGGTGTCTGTTAGGCATATGCTGATAGAGCTTTGATGTTCAAATGGAGCTGCCGGGGATGAAAGCAGTTTGAGAGAAATCTGACACTCAAGTATACAATTTCACCCCCCTCTCCCCCCCTTCTCTCTCTCCCTCCACTTCTCCTCTCTGTGGTTTTGCCAGCTAATTCCTCATTGGTTACTCTGAGCACAACCCGAATTACAAACTGATACAATAAGGCAAGAACCAAAAAAAATCCCTCATTGGCTATGGAGAAGATGATTTATTCTTTTCTGCTCCATCCCACCATAATATGACGCCCAAAGACAGTCGAAATCTGTTTATTCAGGGAATGTTGACCAAGCACATATGCTCTTTTTCATACCTTACATTCACAATATTGGCCAGCAAGCAGCAAGGGTATCTCAGCGACATATGCTGGGGAAAAAAAACATTATTACACGTTCACTGCTCCTGTCTGGACTTCCCAGGTCCCAAGATTTCAGCTGCTAAGGTCATGCACGGTATGTTATGCAAGCACATGCCCTGTGCACAAAAAGAGATAGAGAGATGTATTTTGCCCAGCCATGAGGGGATAAGGTGATGCAGATCCAACCTGAAACAGACAGGTTTTAAATAACTGGAAGTCTTTTTTTTAAACCATGACAAATGTTGTTGTCTTTAGTTTAATAAAAGTTCTTCTGTTTTTTCAAATGATGAAACTCTGAAAATGACATTTCTGCTATTGTCTTGCAATCCTTTCACAGTGTATAAATGTTTGTGTAAAGGATGGAGAAGATGTTACTTCTACTACTACTCATGTTACTTTCTTTGTTGCTGATAATGATCAGGAAAAGTGAAAAGGATCTGCACACTATCTCCCAGCAAGTTTAATTTAACAGAGCAACATTTCGGTCTAATAGAGCTCTTCATCAGGCATTGTCAAATGACCATCATAAAAAGCAGAACAAGCAACATACAGATACAAAGACATTCATCACTTCATCAATCACTATCACTACAGAGCTGGATAACATGGTCTAATACTCCCATATAGGGGACAAAGGATACATTTATGGAAATGGAAAAATAGAAAAAACATATCTTACAACAACATATTAAATCTAATACATCAACTCTTACCTTAAACAGGAAAATCAACCCAAACAAAAGAAAGAATAAAAAAAGGGGGGCGATACATCCACAGATGTTAACCCTTGAGAGAGACGATCAAAACATATTTATATCAAAATCTGTGAAAGAAAAGTAGGATCTGTTGTTGTTCCAAGCAAACGTTGCTCCGTTAAATCAAACTTGCTGGGAGCTATCAGGACAGTGTGTGTAGATCTTTTGTCTGACTTTTGCCTTCGGGTTGGTTTTTGATCCAGCACCTGAAGACATTTTTTGGACGTGTGTACCCTGCAATGGGTTTGTCTATGATCATGAAAGGTGCCATAGCATAGTGAGGTTGACAATGATGATAGAAAATTGTTTTACTTTTATGGAAAAGATTATATTAGAGCTGAAAAGATTAGTTGATTTAATTGGTTAGTCGATCATCAGAAAATTAATTGGCACAGTGAGGTTGACAATGATGATAGAAAATTGTTTTACTTTTATGGAAAAGATTATATTAGAGCTGAAAAGATTAGTTGATTTAATTGGTTAGTCGATCATCAGAAAATTAATTGGTAACTATTCTAATACTTGAGTAATCATTTCAATCAGTATTTAAGCAAAAATGCCAATCATTCATTAATTTTCTATAGTGTAAATTATTAATTAAAGTAGTAGGTAGTCCAGCAAGTTATAAAGCACTTCCATAAAGTTGCATGACTCACATGGGGCAGATAGTAATAATAATGATAGTCAAAATCAAAGCAGCAAAAGCCGAGATATCACACTTTCAGCATCTAGCATGGGTCAAGCTCCACAAAATGTGCATTCTACATTTCCCGTAATGCAACTGGATGACATATTTTCTTGAAACTGCCTCCTAAATGCCAACATCTTTCACACTCCACACCTCCTGTTTTTGATGCAGGCTTTCTGTTCAAAATTGTGCCCCTTAATTTAATTGAAAAAGAAAAAACGATGGAGTAATCAGCAATGAAAATTACTATAATTATCTGCTGCTAAACTGGGTATATATAATGTTTTTTAAGAGTATTATGGTGACTAAAGGTTAGCAATTTGAAGATGTCACCATGGCTCTGTAAAATTATAATGGAAATGTTATATTATTTTCTGATATTTTATAAACCAAATGATTAATTGGTTTGGAATTCAATCGGCAGATTAACCTTTAAGGAAGTACAATTAAAATAATTCCTCTGGCAAAATATCTGATGAAGATAATAGTGGAAATGATAATATGATAATATTACAGGAGGTGATCTACCAAAGAACTTGTGGAAGATGACACTAAAACTGCAAAAATGTACTTTTAAAAATTATGAATTAACCTGCAGCATCTATTCAGCTTCACTTTTTTGTAGGGTCTTGGGATGTATTTGGCAGCATGATTAACCAAATAACTTTTGACAGCAAGCTTTCCAGAAAAAAAGGGGGAACTTTCTTCATTTCCCTACGGCTTGCACTTGGATTGGAACTTGAATTTTTAACCCAGTTTAAGGTAAAACATGACTCAGAAACAGAGTATAGTAAATAGGCAGTGCAATTAATATAAGTTTTTCTCAGTGTCCACATCTCTAATCCGCGATGAAGACACACAAACTGGCGTTGCCTCATTAACAGTCAGGTTGGAATTAAAAGTGAGCTTCATAGTATTCCCTGTTGCTTTGAGAGCTGGGTTTTGCAGTTTTGGCAGCAAATTTGCTCTCTAATAAAAACTTTATTAAGCTGGCAGACAGGCAGTTATATTGGCATCAATAAACCACCACCGGAAAATGCATATTTTCTTTTTAACCTTGATAGGAGATAAAACGGCTGTTCTTTTTTCCATTATCAAGACATCTGTTCTTAACAAATGGATCTGTTGTAATGGCACGGATAGGTGTTTATACATCAGATACATTCTGCGTCTTTTTGTTGTTACTACGTGGTTATCCATCACTTTAAGCATCCAGTGAATCATCACCTTTGATAAAAAAAAAAATTGTCATCCAGTAGTCACTTAACTTAACCTACCTGTGACCTCATAACAAAGCGATTACTCAGTAATCTCTTTGGTTGCGGTTCCTGATTACAGTGTGCTGCAGGTAATAGATAACCTATAAAACATCACCCAACCCAACAGCCAAGGAAAGAAGCTGAAAAACTTGATGTACAACAGTAAAATAGAAACTATTCCAATCAAAGCACTGTTGCAAATATATCTGGAAGTATTGAGGTTTCAGAAGTAACAAATCATAGATTTGATTAGGCAGTTTAAATCAGTAATATGGAAAATATCACAGTCTCAGTTTTCATTAGAGACAGCGTTGTCTGGCACATAATCTCAGTCTCTAATGAAAAGAGGAACTGTCTGGCACTCACATAGATAGACTAGCATCAGTAAAAGAAGCACACCCATACTTTTTAATCTACTGAATATCATGTGTGTGTATGTGTGTATTTATGCTAATGGTGATTTAAACCATGTATGTTTACAGTAATCTGATGCAAAAGTATTTGATGTAAATTTACCTCAACTCCTGAAGAATCATGTTTGCATGCATGCGTACACTGTATTCATGCCCTAATGCCATAATGCTCTTTAAGGACCAAGGGAGGCTGTTTGATTTCGCTACAGTAATTCACTGAACACATAATGGTAAACGCATTTACATGAGTACAGTAGTTGATTACCAACATTTACAGCAAAATAAGCTATAATCATTACCGCACGAGGACACACTGTAACTGGGAGCTTTTCTTTCTTTTTTTTCTAAACAATTTGATTCATGCATTATTTGATTATGAAGACCAGAGAGTGCCTGACAAGCAGCCTGCAACACCAAAAAGCATTGTTTAGTATTATTAAAACACAATGGGAGTGGATTAAATAATCTGCAGGTTTAATGCTTTTTGAATCTAGTGTGCAGCTTGGCGCCTAAACAGTTGGCACATACTTTTTGCATTTGTCTTCTACAAGAGGAAAGAGAGAGACGTAACATTTTGGAGGAAAAAAAGAGGAATGATGTTTTGAAACTGAACCAACAAAATAATTAATTCCAAGTTTGCAGCTGCGGTAAACATGGGCTATGTTATAGGAAAGTCAAATTCAGAGGACTGCTGTTCAGCAGCCAAATAAGAATTTGCTACAAGGAACAACTGGATTGCTATGAAATGATCAGATAATTTTGACCAACAAATATACGTTTCATGTCTGTGCAAGTCATTCCTGTACATTAAAATAATTTGACAGAGATGTATATTCAAGGTGACTTACAAGTTTTCCCCCACATTTACACACTGGGAGCAATTCGGGGTGATGTGTCTTGCCAAGGAAACAGGAAAAGGGATCAAAGAGGGATAAAGGATTTGATCTACCAAATAAATGGTGGAAGATGACACTAAACCTTTTAATGAATTAACCTGCAGGATCTATTCACCTTCAGGTTTTTTTGCTGGGTCTTGGGATGTATTTGGCAGCATGATTAACCAAACAACTTTTTGACTGCAACTTTCCCCCCCAAAATGGGAACATTCTTCCTTTCCCATGGCTTGTGCTCGGATTAGAAAGAAATTTGGGATAGTTGGCAATGGTAGGCAGTAATCTGAATTATGTGTTATTTGGTCTTACGTAATAAAATGAAACATGGAAAACCTTTGTAATGGTCCTTTAAATTAAAATATGAAAGTCACCAAATGTATGTATGGAAAAGGTTTCTGACAATGCACGTATTATTATAAGTATACCTGTATAGCATTTGTGACATTCCAGCCAGCCTCCCAGGCGGTGATGGTGGCAGTAGGATTCAGACCTGTGGTGGCGGTACTGGGGCACTGAACTGGACTGGCCAAACTCATCCCTGCTCTCTCTTCTTCAAGGCTGGTACAGAGCTGAGAATCCCCCTCCACAATTTCCTCTCCTTCCATTTTCTCCTCTCCATCTTCAGCAAGTCTTTGTTTTTGCACATTCCCTCTAAGCAGGGTAGCCAACCCGTGGGATCTTTTCTTGTTACCCTGGTTCTGGTTAAAACTCAGATCCTTGTCAGCTTGTATCTTAGATGATGTTTTCCATTTGCCATAACTCCTTGTATTTTTGAACCAAGGTGAGTCCGCAGTGGAAACCGCTGAGGTCATGGTGATGGCACTGGGCCCAGTGGAGATTACAGTAGCTCTGGTTTCTTTGAAAGCTGGACTCGCCTGCCGTAAGGTGGTGGTGGATCCCGTCAGATTAGGAGCTGGTCTCTCCCTCACAGTGGGATTATCTTGTTCAGTCAGAGACAGGCTGTTTCTTCTAAATGATGTTCTGTCTCTTCTGGTGTCATCGCCGCTTGTCTTGTTTTTGTTTGTGATGTTGTCAAAAGGCAATCCGGTGTCCTCACAATAGGTTCGGTTCAACTCGTCACTGTGGGTCAGAATCACCATCTCTTCATCCTGCTGAAAGAACCTGCGGATCAAACCCACACAATCTTTAAGTTTGTGGTTTCTCTGTCCACACCCACTTTATGCAAACAGCATATTTTTACTCTAATAGGAAGACAAAGCTCTGTGAGTATTTGGACAGTTAAAAATAACTCAAGTTGTCAACAATATTACTATTCCTTCACATGTAAAATGACATACTGAGTTTGAGTATAAAGTGTGGACTTCACCAAACTGGGGAAAATTGTTGCAACCTAGTGGAGTTTAACTTAATCAAAAACAACAAAAATAATTATATATTAATAACAACATTAATGTATTAACAGAATAACAAATAGAGCTTTTTTATTGACTTGTAGAACACCTTAAAGTACTGTATAAATAAACTTAACTTATTTAGTTTTCTGATTATGATGTCTGATTATGATTAGTGTATGTAGTTAATTAAGATAAATTAAAATAATATTTATTTGTTATAAGTCTTTACTTGCAATTGTAATCATACATAATACAAAAATCTTATGTGTACATGTATCAATGAACTTGGCAGATATTTTACATGATGCTCACAGACGTTATTGTGTTATGAATTAAATAAATAATAATAAATACTTCAATATGTAAATCTATAAAAGAATATGTCCCATGATGTGACTCACCTTGTTGTCCAGTCCAGGTGTAGCCTTGACACGGCCCAGCCCCACAGAGAACCAGCTGCACTCCAGGGCTGCCCCAAGCTACGAGCCCTGGGAAGAGAGTCCATCTTCAGCCTCACCGCCTGTAGAGTCAGCCTCCCTGCCTTTGGAGGTCTAAGGGTCTGGGGGAGCTTGACTGACACTGGACACATCAATTCTATACTCACACATAAATTCTCACCCAAACACACACAGACACACATTACTCACATTGTCTGCCCATAAAGAAACTGTGTACAAACACCAACACCCCCCCACACACACAATTGCACAAGCGCACTTGCATAACTACACACAACTGCACAGGTGTATGAAGTGAGTGGCAAGTTGGTGAGCTGTAACATTTTAATATACCAGAGTTTTCGACAGTGAAGAAGTAAACAGCCACAATGGCCTGCACAGTAGATCAGTACACTCAGGGATGAAGTGTGTGTGTGTGTGTGTGTGTGTGTGTGTGTGTGTGATAGATTGGGAGCGAATGGGAAATCCCAATTTATCAGTTACATGCTGATAAAATAAAATCCAAACTTAAATTATAGAATAAAAATGTTCAAATGAAAAATCAAACCCACAGACTTAGGTGGTTGCGTTTTGATAAGTACGAACTGTATGTCATCGGTTACTCCATTTCATTTAGTTTCACATTTCACATTTCATTTTTGACTTTTTGGAAGCTTCAAACAACATTCTGAGTTTAGTAAGAAATCATCTCTACACAAATGTATAAAATATTCACTATTTTGCTTATTTCTCGTCTCTTTATGTGCAATTGGCTGTGCTCTTGTGACAGTTCATACCTGGCTGCTTCAGTTTTGCCCCAGAGTGTGGTAAGTTGTGCATGGCAGCAGGAGGAGCCATAGAACAGTTGTTCTCAGTGTGACTCAGTGGACACAACTGGACCAAAACTTCTGCCCAACTCTGCTCTCCTCTCTTCTGAAGTGTTCTGTGCAACATTTAAACTCCTTTTTTCTTTTCCCGTCTGTACTCTTTGTTTGTGGTAGCCAAAGCTATGCTGATGCAATATTTTATTTGCTTTGTAGCATCTGAAGTTTTTATTTCCAAAACAGCTCTTGTTCTGCAGCACACTGATGTTCGCTTTAAGCTCTTTATGGATTCAGTGTTTTGAGCACCGGCTCCAAACTCAGACAGTTTCAAGTGTTCATTACCAGCTGTGGAAAGTTAACTTACTGCTTACAAGCTCAGTGGACCAGCACACAAAGTAATCTGATTGCTCTAATTCAGGGTTGCCATATGCTTTGCAGTGATGGAAAGTAAATAAGTACATGAACTTAAGTACTGTTCTTAAGTACAATTTAGGTACTTTGAATAATTGTTTTTAACATTTAACCTTTTTTAACTTGAAGTTTTGAATTTTATGCTACTTTATACTTCTAGTCTATCTATCTATCTATCTATCTATCTATCTATCTATCCACTTTATGTGGAATTTAAAACAGATATAGCCTATTTCTGTGGAATAACCAACTATGTTACATTATTTTGACTTTTTGTTTTATACATTTTCCATATGTTTTTCATCAATTTCTCCCTCCCTTTGTTCCTAGTATAAACCCGCGGAGAAGGAGGAGAGAAGAGAGGAAGAGGAGGGGGCGTAGGGAGAGAGAGAGAGAGAGAGAGAGAGAGTAGGGGTCAAACTTCTGCGAAACTTCTTCCATTCAACTCAACGCAGAGCCGCGCGAGAGGACAGCGCTGACTCCACGGCGCGCGCGGGACGATATCAAACTTCCACATTGAACGAAATGAAGCGACTGCTGCTCGTGCTTCTGACCGCGTTGCTATGGCAATGCTGCCATGCCCAGCAGAGAGGTAAGTCCCCCAGAGACTGATAGATAAGACTACCGATCTATACACCACTATACGGGCTCTGTGAGAGTCACTCAGCGCAGAACAACACTCAAATGAGCTCAGTGTCAATCACCCAGGGCTGCTGCTGCTCATAAGCTTATCAGTTTACAGCTAGCTACACCGTTAGGCGATGACACGACTAGCAAAACGTCTTTTCATCAGCGTGTTAAACAAGAAAATGTCCTCATTGCTGACAGTTGTTGAAAACTCCCCCACTTTGCTGAGGGTTTCTTTGAACTTTTGCTTCATTATTGGTAACAGAAAAGTGCAAAAAATGTGGAAACCCCTTAAATGACACACCTTGTTAAGCCTAATTATAACAAACACAATTGTGTGAGCACAAAACAAAACAAAAACCAAACAGCTGGAGTGGCATGAGAGCACAGATGAAAAAGAGACAGATGCTTGAAAGTTAGTTTGGAGAGGTGCCTGATCTGTTGTTTGTGTGATCTGTTTTTGTAATTAGAAAACAATGAGGAACATTATGAATCATCAGGGCCCAGAGAAATGCATGTCTTTGTTGTTATTTTTAGACTCATAAATCAAATTAATGGGTTGAACTTCAACATGACTGACTGAGTAGCCTAGCTGAACCGTATGTACTGATGCAGCACACTTGGATGGGCCTTTTGCAGTTACTGCTTAGCCAACAGAGTTGATTATTACCCAGTGTGCACTGGATGTCATTTAGTCTCACAAATTATGTCTACCCCCTGGGGAGTCTCACATAGTTCCAGTAATAAGACACTCACAACTGTGCTGGCCATATGGCTCTGTTCCATTGATAAAAATCAAAAGATGATTTTTTGCAAACAATAAGTTATCTATACTAAACATTAATAGTGTGCCATATTGGTTTTGGATTTTGTACAATTTGCCTAGTTGTTAGAAATATATGAAGTCTTAATTAACATTTCATATTTAGTAAAGTATACAGGTACAGGCCTTGTACAACCACACAGGTAGACTTTCGTGTTTCTATTATTTAACTGACAGGCCAGCCTCAGTGTTTTCCTCTAAGAAAGCTAACAATCAGACTGACTTTAAGGGTCTGTTCACCCTAAGGATGAAAAGAAATCATTTTTCTCTTCTATCTCTAGTCGGATCAGGCCATTCAGACTTGGTTTTAAGATATCCATCTCTGAATTTTTTGCCATCAGCCCAATACAATGAAGGTGAATTGAATTTTGTTTGTGGTGCGTAAAGTCAACAGCAAAACCTCTTTCCAGAAACAGTGTACCATGTTTCTCTGAGGTTTCCACAAACCTCATTGTCAACAGTTTTTTGTGGAGCTATTTTTACCAAAGCCCTATGAAAAGAGAGGAGCATTGGTGTTGAAAATATAATTTTCAATGCTTTGAGCACTGCAAAGAAAATTCAATTCATATCCACTGCACTGGTTTGCAGGCAGAAACCTTAGAAGAATCTCTCGAAACCCAGACAAATAAAACCACATCAATCTGCATGCCTGGATACCACTAGGGTTAAGAAAGAAAATTTTATTATTATTTTTTTACGTGAACCAACCCCTTTTAAAGATCAAATGTAGTCACGAAGTGCGCTTCAGAAAGATAAAGCTGCTCTTTTACTTGGTGTATTTGTGAGGTTGTGAAAGATTAATTAGGTGCTTTGTGTGTTGGGGCCGTGACAAGCAGAGCCGAGCAACAATGCCCTCAGCACAGATGGGGATTGACAGCTGGGACAAGACCAATATAATGTGACGCACAATAAGAGTCAAAATATTCATGCAAAATACAGATTCTTATTATTAGTCAAATTGTCCTTCTTAATCAGAAATTTTTGCTATAGAAAACAAACACTAGAGCGAGGGTTTGGCATTGACTATTGCTTGAAAGAAGAGACAAATCTAGTGTTCATCATGCTTTTTTTCCTATTTATCATATTCAAAACATCACTAGCTACTGTCTAACCTATGAGCGCTTTGGACCTCCCGCAAAGAGGAGGAGGAAGAGGAGGAGGAGGTAGCCTCGGCCGTCAGGAAGTGTGTGTGTTTGTGCGTAGTGTGTGTCTGAGAGAGAAAGTGAGTAGAAGAGGGTGGGAGAGGCCATCTGCATTACGAGCCTCATTACCGGGCGTGTCAACCAGGCATGCTCTCTATCAGTGACAGAGCTCAGAGAGACACCAGGAGATAATCAGAAAGGGAGGAAGAGGAGGAGGAGGAGAGCTGACATGGAGAGGAGAGAGAAAGGAGGGTGCGTTCAAGAGTAATTAGGCATTATAGGAGTGATAGCGAAAGGATGGTGAAACAGGTACACTGAAGGTTCAGAGGACATGCGAGAGAGGATGAGGTTAAGCAGCAAGAGAGAGCAAGTGAGGGATTGGAAGTATTTGAAAATGTTTCCTCAATATCGCCAAAGTTTTTGTGCTGGTTTGAGGAGAGAGATGGAAACACAAGTTGGTGATGATGTAAAGACATACTTTTTTTTGGCAACATTACAGAAATTCAAGCAATTTTGCAGGAGATTTGGGCAGAAAGATTGCTCAATACTGTTGACCCTGCAGGCGTCTTAACAGACTCAATGAAAAACTGGGTCATAACTGAAGCAGTTGTGATGTTGGACTTTTTGTGCACCAAACACGATTCAAAATTTGAATGTAAATGTGATGACGGCTCTATTGCTGTTGCTTTACTGTCAACTTTATGATTGTTAAACTGTATGTAAAATGTAATGTTATAGAGAATTATTTGAAGTCTTGTTTCAGGGGCTGTAAGTCATTTATCACGCAAAAAAATCATTTGCATTTGCAGTTTGCTGATTAAAGCCTCTAAATGTGAGGGTTTGCTTCTTTTCACTGTAAATGTAGCATCTTTGCGTGTGAGACTGTTAGTAAGATTGTAATTTGAAAGTAAGAAGAAATTTAAAGATGTTATCTTGGGCTCTGAAGTGGGTTTTCATATTCATATTTGTTGCCAGTATTCATGAGTGAATGTAATTCCCACTGCATCATCATGAAGCCACGTCCAGTGTAATCAGTAACAAACAAACAAGTGCAGAATGGACAGTATAATTTTTTGTGTAGACCTTGTTTTATATACTCGATCAGTATGATTCTTTTTGCAGGTTACGTTTTGAACTCTCTCTGACTTGGTGTCAGATAAGAGTCAGAATGATACATGAGACTCTAGAGCCAAGCCAAACAACTGTAGTGATTAAAGATACAATGTCAAGAATATGTGGCTGTCGCTGGGGAAAATTTGAAAAGTTCTGAGAAGTTGCTAGAAAAGCTGACTTGTTCGAGAGTTAAGTGTGTCTTTCACTTTGTCTCAGTTGTTTACACACAAACACTGGTAACTGAGACACTATGACCCCCAACCTGTAATTCATGTACCAACCCCTGAAACCATTTCTTTCAGAAGTACATTTCCTGCTTTACAGTTAGACTGCAGTGTTTTCGAAACACTACATGCAATTCTCTGCATTTGGACAAAGATCATGATATAAATATCTTCTATCCTATCTCACTGCCATTCAAAATGCTAAACTTATATTTAATGCTTTCCACTCTGGCTCCTCACATACACAAAGACATGATGCACATTTGTTCCATAGGCAATACGAGCTTTAGTAAAAGGGCCACAGGTGAGCTCTTCTGTTGTGGAGCGTAGGAGAGAGAGGCAGGTGGAGTCAGAGGAAGAGGAAGGAGAGCCATAATCTCTCATGAGATTCTGGGCTACCACGGTCTAACATGAGGCTGGCTAGGCAGAGAGTACAACCAAACTTGAGCAGGTTCAGAGTAGCATTCGTCAACCAGACTTTCCAAAATGAGAATAGGTAAGACATCTACTCATTACAGTATGGTAGTGCTGCATATCAATACAGTACTCAGTCATTACTCTAGTGCAGTATTGCAAGTAGACCATAGTAAACTGAAAGTATGTTTTACTGTATGTATGCATGAGATTGGGAACTGTATTCCTACCTACGTGGTATTTAGAGTATTTATTGCCTGGAGATGGAAGGTCTATGACCACTGTCCCTATACGTGTACGTCCTCTGCAAACTATAGAAGATGCATGTGCAGATACAGCTGCAGAAGTTTCTCAGGGCTGGATTCACCATGCTAGGAGATACTTCTCCTGCTGCTTGGTCAGGGAGCACATTGCCTGTGATGTTGAGGAGGTGCTATGCCAGACCGAAACCTTTTCTTACAGTATATGCAGCAGGCTTATTTTCTTTTTTCTTTTGTTTGTTCTGTTTGAAGAACACTTTAAAAATCCAGCTGTGCTTGCTGAGATGTATACACAGTATTTCAGAATAGAAAATGTGTGTTTTATATTTGAGTATGAAAACATAACTGTTTACAACAGGCTTCAGTACGTACAGTATGTACAAAATGCAAAAGGCCTGGTGACAAGATTATCATAGTAGTGTTTTCCACTCATCATGGTGTTTTCAATTGAGCATGTCAAGGTTCAGTTAGTTCTTAAAAATGTCTGATCATTTGATGGTGTGTGTGTGTGTGTGTGACATAATTGTTTTGAATGCAGTCTTTGCTTTTGCAAGAAATTTGTGGAGTTTTGTGTGTGAGTTTTTGTATTTGTATTTAGAGTTTTCAGAAAATATGAGTAAACAATTGAGAAAAACTGGAATGTGAATGTTACCAGCCTGATTTGCTTGAACGGAAATGAAGTAAACTCGCTGGAGATGCCAGTGTGCAATGAATCCAGACAAGGCTTGTAAACCAACTGAGAAATCAACATTTTTATTTAGCAAATTCATGTGACTTATTCATATTATCGATGTCCCACAGAAACCTCATACTGCATCAAAAAAGCAAACATTTCAGGAAGGTTGAGAGTACTGATTGATTTCCCTGTTGATGCTTATCGGACTTTGGGATAATCAAAGGTGCAGACTGATCCTAAGAAATATTTTGTCCATGGTAGAATCTATGGTGAAAATATAAAAAAACAGTTTATTTGTACATAAAAGGACTCTTCAGAGAAAGTACAGATGTGTTTATAAGTTTATGGTAATGTGGGTTTAACCAAGCCAAGCTGAATGTGATGTTATATGAACTCACCAGAGGTATCGCAGTGTTTGTGATGCGAGTCCAGAGTGGGGTTTTCTGCCCATCAGAGAAATCAACATTTTTATCAGGTGAATTCATCCCAATGTCATAATGCTTGTAAAATATGTTGATCTCAGTCTGCTATGTTAATGTGAAAGCAGCCGAGCTTAGCTGAATGGATTTGATGGAATAGACAAGAAGGAAAGCTCTCAGACCCAAATTCTCTGAATATAATCAATTTGTCCTAGAAAATAAGAGGGCAGGAAGAAAAGAAATCAGGAATATTGGTAGGATGTACACATGTTTAGTCTAGTTGACTTTGTGCTGTAATAACAGATGATATGGCAAAATGATATGTAGCTTGTTAAAATATAGATACATGCGTGCTGTATCCATAATCTGAGTTGGAATAAATAAATACATCACACCAATATTTGTTACTCTTAGACTCTCATTCACACCATATCAGTGGTAGAATAAGTATTCACATCCTTTACTAAAGTAAAAGTAGCAATACCAGAGTGAAGAAGGACTCAAGGAAAAGACCCGCATTCAAAATGGTACTTAAGTAAAAGTACACATGTATTAGCAGTAAGTTCTTGTCAGTGTTACATTATTATCTACATATTATATTATTGGATCATTTTTAGGTGTGCATAACATGTTATGTTGCTGCTGCCTGCAGGTAGAGTGGATTTTAACAAATATACTGTTTATAAGTTTCTGTTTTGTTTTCTAGTAACTAATTTAATGGAGTAACATCTACAATATTTCCCTCTGAAATGTAGTGGAGCAGAATTATAAAGGGCATGTTTGAGCACCAGGATCGTTGACTTCAGAGATTTTCATAAATGCTGTCAATCAACCAATCAATCAATTGACTAATGTTTCAGAACTGCTTGTAACATGATCTGTGTTGCGTGTTAATGTTATGTGTTGGCTATTAAATCAGACATTTTTAAACCCCCACCTTTTAAATATCAGTATCAACCTCATAAACCAAGTGTTGGTTAGGCCACAGTCAAAAAGTCCTTGATCGTGATGCTGAACTCCAAATTGTCCCAGATGTGTCTATATGGGACAAATAAAAACTGAATTTGCTTTGGACAAACGTGTTGCCAAATCACCATGATCTCCCTGTTAGTGGTACCTTTTTTCAGGCCTCCCACCAGGAGTTACTTTGTCTTGGTGGTGTTTTAGAGTTTTACTCAATGCAAAGCACATGTGTGTGTCTGCTTGTACTTAGTAAGTGTAAGAGATTTGATATATCAGATTATGCTCATTATATCACTTGCACACGTTTGTCGCTCACTTTCATACCGTCGTGTTTGTTGTCATTGGATTCAAGGCAAGAATTAATACATGACATTGAGCCAAAGACACAAATCACACAATCATCAACAGGTGTGTGTGTGTGTGTGTGTGTGTGTGTGTGTGTACTTTAGAGGAATCCTCTGGGTGCTAAAATTAGCCAGGTGCTAAGTTGGAAGGGTGCTGTATCCTTCCTGTCAATAAGAAAGACAGGCAGCTGGAGAAGAAAAGAGGGAGAGAGATTCCATTGCACTGACTTTGACATTGTAAACCATTTTTTTTTCTTGACACTTGTCATAATGTGGTGCAGAAGTAGGTCAGGACACTGACTGGCAGTTAAGTGATACTTGGTGATTTCAAATGGGTAGAGTATGCACTGACAGTATAATATAACTACCAGGAGTGCTGCGTGTAGAATATTAATTCTGAATAAATCATAGCCACATTCACTAACATTGATAGAAGTACATTGAACAAAAAAAAAAATCAGTGTTCAGAATGATTGACGACTCCTAAAGTTCATGTGTTACATTTTACATTCATTTGTTTAGTTTAGTCGGCGGGAAATCGGCTTTATGGCCAAAATAAAAAAATAGAGGATGTTGTTTTCCAAGCAGAAATGACACTGAGGCTTTCAGAGTTTCTTTTGCACTGGCACATTGTGGAGAGAAAGAAAAGTGGATGAAAAAAGGATTGACACAGGGGGAGACAAACATGCAGTTGGACAAGTGGTACAAGTAGCGTCTTTCTCTTTACTGCAGAAAGAAAAGAGGTTTACGGTCTCAATTTTGAAAACACAAATAGTGACTGGAACAAGATAATTGATGTGACCATAGTGACATTTGTTTATGGTAATTATACCAATTTATCATAATTAAATTGAGAATCATGTTGGCCTACGGATGTTCACAAAGGCTAAGTTTGCACAAGCAGCGAAAACACATGTGATACATAAACACAGACTAATGTTTCATGGGAAATCCTAATGCATGTGTGATAAGACTCAAAGTATTTGCTTCAGTTTGTCTTGCATATTTGATTGTTTGCATGTATCATTGTTTGTGTATTTGTTAGTGTATGCTTATCACAGTAGCATGTTAATATTTGACTTGTGCTTTTCCCTGTGGTGCCGTGCTGCCTCCTGCAAAACCACATCTTGCAGTGAACAAAATCTAGGTCTGTGCATGTGTGTGTACGCCCATGTGTGTGAGTGTTTCCTGGCTGTTTTGTTGTCAGAACAGCATTGATAATGCTGAGGAGAAAATCAATAGTTAATTCTACCAGGGACACAATAGCTGCTCTGCCCAGCTTCATTCTACTGTGGGCTTAGAACCAGAAAGAAACAGGCCATGAGTTGATGAATTGGTAAGTGTGTGTGCATGTGACTTCATATAGTGTGTGCATGTGTGTGTGTGTGTGTGCACAAGTTTACTCTGCCTAAAAAATAAGCAAGAATGTGATATGGATTTGTAGGAAAGCACATAAAAATTGTACAACAGGTTGGATAACAAATTTTTTAGGTGGACGTACAACTACCTTCTAGTTTGAATACATTCCTTATTTTAGGCCACATTCTGCTTCTGAAATAATCCTCATGTGCTTGCAATACATAAATGAAAAAAAATGGAAATTAGATAAATTCAAGTAAACGTGTCTAATAGTGTCAGTGCTCCATGTTGGGAGGCTTCAAAATAAAAATGTGTATCTTGTGAAGTCATGTCCTGTGTACTCCAACTTGTAAATTGTCAGTGTGGCATTTCAGGAGCAGAAATAAAAGTATAAATATGACTCATTTTCACTTTGAAGCACCAGTCAAGCGCAGTTTGATGGTTTCATTCCTCTGACCCTCTAGAATTTCTCACACATCAGCTGCTGCTGTGCTGGTAAATTGCTCAGTAATTTTGCATTTTGCTTTTAGCCGACCAGGTAGCTAACTTGAATAGTAAAGACCAGAATCTAGGTTACTCCTTGGGAGTTTTACTGCAAACCCCATATTAACCAGTCGTTAAATCTTGCACTGAGTCTGAAAAGTTATTTTGCAGCTAATAAACATTCGGTTTTCTCACGCAATTTTGCTTTTTCCCAATCAAACGCCTAGAGCTGCAACTACTCTAATTATGTTCATTATCTATTAATGTGCTGATTTATTTTCTTGATTAATCAATTAATTGTTTAGTCTACAAAATGTCAGA
This sequence comes from Micropterus dolomieu, assembly GCF_021292245.1. Lineage (NCBI taxonomy): Eukaryota > Metazoa > Chordata > Actinopteri > Centrarchiformes > Centrarchidae > Micropterus > Micropterus dolomieu. Next base: position 20,163,197 of record NC_060159.1, read on the forward strand.
AAACCCAAAGATATTTAGTTTGCTGTTGCATAAACACACAAAACAAACGAAAGAAAAGCAGCAAATCCTCACATTTGAGAGGCTGGAACGATGTTTTTTTTTTTTTACTTAAACGATTAATTGATTAGCAAAATAGTTCATTTTTCTGTTATTTGACTAATCAATTCATTTACTAATCATTTCAGCTCTACCAACTAGTAGACTAATCTGATTTTTCTTATCAAGCTCTGTCTGTTCTTCCCCACAAAAAAAAGAGCTTCTGGTACAGGTACTAATCCCACCAAGTAGAACAGACAGTGGTCATTTTAAATATTTATATATGTGTGTGCCTATGATAGACGTATGGATAGATCTGAGTATATATTGGCTATGGGATTTGACACTGTAACCTTGCGGCTAAAGCACTGCACGCCTGATACAGATGTACAGCTGCTAAAACAGAGGCAACTGACCCTTATACGTACACACAAATACACATCTACAGCTGCAAAGACTTTGGAATGACCTCCGTTTCTTCATCTTTCTTTCTCTGTGTCCTTCTCTCATCTCTGTCTCGCTCTCTGATCTTTCTGGGTGCTTTTATTTTCCCAAGGAGCTTCCTGTGGTAACACATGGTGTCAATAATGAGCCTCCCCCCTTAACACACACTCACACACACACACACACTTGCAGACAATTTCCCCTCCTCTGCTATTCATAATCCTTCATCCTCTCTTGCCTACTTACTTCTTTTTTCCCCCTCTCTGCTCTTTCTTTCCTTCTCTCCTTTCATTCCTTGGCCTCCTGATTGTTCATCTTCTTTCCTTTCTCTCATTTACTTGTCTCCTTCTCCTCTTTTGTGTATTCTTGTATTTAGTATTTTTTCTCTCCCTTTCTTTTTGTCCCTTCACCTCTTCTTCCCTCTCCTCTATTTCACTCCTTATGCATATCCTTATTGTTAAATAACAAATCAGCGAACAAAAGCTGAAATACTTGTAGTTGTCCATAGCTGATATATACATAAAAGTTGTCTTTATCTTTAATGTTTTAAGAGTACTCAATAATATATTGAGAAAATGTATTCATTGTGGCTAATGATGGACTTGCGCATCTATGCCTATCAAAAGCATTCTGCACTTTGCTGTTTCCCTATTTCATATCCTTGCCTTTCTCCCCTGTGGCCCCTTCATACATTTTTCGCCCTCATCTCTTCCTCCCCCGCCTTCTCTCCACTATCTGTCTTTCATCCTATGTAGGAGTACCGCTGACAACCTTTGCAGCCATAGCTGAGCTCAGTGTCTGGCCGCAGTTTGTTTGTCTTGCTGCTCCTTCACTGTTTGTTTCTGGGGGTCTTATTGTTTTGTTCCAGCTCAAACCCTCTGTTTATCCACAGTGAAGACACTGAGAGCAAGCTGTCTTTTACAGGAGAAATCTGTCTGACACAGGCAGTTCAAAGACAGACATAAAGCAAGACAAATGCCCCCCAGCTCTATTTTTGGAATTTATAGTTTTGTTGGGTTTAGTTTGTGTATGCTTTTTTTTATGTAGTTAAACTTTGAGAACTAGTTCTTAGTTTGTTGATTTTGGTCTGTGCTTGTTTTTCTCCAAGCTCTCATTATGTGTTATGTAGGCTAGTTTGTGTGGCTACAACAGTGGGATGCATCAACATGGTTTCTTTGAATCGGAGGTGATCATCAAAGTATGTTCACTAAAGTGCTTGTTTTTGCCACTGTCAGGCTCAGATTGTTATTATAAGTGTCTGACAGCATTGTGGGAAGGATTCCTACAGAGACAGACCTTTTTTTAAAGAGTAAGATCCTTTTTGTTTATGCAGTACCAGTTGCTATATCGCTCTTGTCACAGCCACCAGACTCCCTTGACAAAAGTTGGTTAGTTTGTGTTATTGTGTGAATTTGGTGTTTTGAACCCTTTAAAACAACAAAGTCACACAATAATACAAACAAGCAAAAACAACAAAATTGCACAGTAACACAACCAAACTAACTGACCGAGGCAGTGGCAGACCAGCAACTCTTGTGTGCAAGGTAAAATTGCTGTTTTTAATCAATGGACTGGTGGTTTTAATGATATCCATATAGTGACTGATTCTAGTTAAACAAAAAGGTTCTTACTCTTTAAAAAAAGGTCTATCTGAGCCTGTCAGTGGCAAAAACAAGCACTTTAGTGGACGTACAGGGATGGGGCGCAATTACAGCAAAGATTATGTTGCAGTAGGTTTTGCTGCTGCAGCATCCTCACTCAATACTGGAACAATTTAAAGAAACAGTAATGCCTAGAAAATCAGAAAAGACTTGCAGATTTGGACACTTACTTGGGACCAGGGTTGACTACTAGTAAATCACGTTAGTTTTCTATAGTATTTCAACATTGCCAGCACCAGACCTCATTATCACTGTGATGCACAAAAGTCATGCTGCATAGGCTGCTGACATTTCCTATTCGCACTGTGTATGAATTACTTTTAAAATGAGTTGATGATTTGGAGTAAATATAAGAAATTATAAGGAGCTTCTTTTTATATGATTTCTAATCAGATGTATGGAAGTTTATCCAAAAATAACAGAATATTTGATTCTTTGGCTTTGTCATGGCCTTACTCCCAAATCAAATTTCTAAAACTCAGTCATATTTAAAGCAGCTAACCCAGTTTATTAAGCCTAATCTAGATAGAAAAGTTTGTACATGTGATTTAGTGCAATTTTATTATCTTCTTTTTATTGAAAGAAGAGAAAAACCTACAAACTTTACAGAATAATATAAGTGGTCCCCTCAACCCCGACAGCAAACCCACTGTACCAGGCTCCCACTAACATGAAAATGCTTTGTAGATCATGTTTCAAAAGCTGTGTTTTACACTTTTGTTGGCAAGTCTGCTTTGAGCCTCTATGGTCACAATATCCGTGCTGAGGCTTCTTGTTAGACTGGTGTTTCTCTGAAGTCGTGTATACATTGATACCGGCTGGTTTTAGTGGCTGCTAGAAATTACCAATTACCTCACCCACAACATCCTTGTTCAACACATGGTCACAACATGGTTTTCAGAATGTGTGTGTGTTTGTGTGCAAGAAATGTAGACATTGTTAGAGAGTGTTTGTTGTTGCATGTGGTGTGTCTGTGTGCATGTCCAGCTGTGAGGACTTTGTGTCATGACATTCACGACCTGTCAGGGTCACCGTCCTCTACCTTCTCTTATCATGACCCCAGCCTAGTGTGTGGTCCAAGGCAGAGTTCCTAGATTGTTCCACAGTCATACACAGATATGGTTTGACCAGTTGTACTTGATGTACAGAGGACTTATAGTTCAATAGGCTGCACTGGAGCTATTTTTGGTACACCTGTTCGAGGTTATCCCCAAGACTAACAGTTGAATTTGTAAAGCACAACTTGAAATTAAATGTAAAAAGTCAGTGTCATGTATGGCCTGAATGTAGTTCTTTCTTACTTACTTTTTCTTGGTGTAAGTATCTGTTAGGGCTGGGCAATAAAACAATAATGATAATTATCGCAATATAATTTTCCTCAATATCAATATAATAAATGTTCAATATATATCGTCAATAAATATTTGCTTTAATTCATTTGAATCACGAACAAATGAGCACTTCATTTTTATTTTGTTGAAAAAAGAGGCCTGAAAAAAGATTAACTAATCATATTTGTAGTAAAAAAATAGTTTTGAATGTTCTACCTCAGACTTGTAAAGTGGTTCACTGTTTGGCATCAAGTGTTTGTCCCATTCTGACCATAAACAAAAGTTTAACCACATAATTAACCATCTGGTTTCTTCAGTTTTCACTCAGGAGCAAAAATCTGCCTTTAAACTTGAAAGAAATAATGATTTGACATATATTGTGATAATTATTGATATCGAACGAAATGAAATGTTTTTATCGTGATAACATTTTTGGCCTAGTATCTGTTATTGGCCAATTTTGTTCCCTGACCGCTAACTAGAATACAACTCCTCCAAGGTTGTTTTATTTAGTAGCTGTTACCAAAAACTAAAGTTATTTGTTATATTTAATATTTATTTAAAGTTTCAGTTTGCATGATTCAGTGGCATCTAGTGGTGAATGTTGCTACAGTGGCCAACACGCTCTGTTGGCTCTTGTGCTAAATAATATGTGTGGTCCTCCATTTGTCCTAATTTCACTTCTCTTCTTACTTCCAACTAACCAGACAACTACTACTACTACTACTACTACTACTACTTCTTCTTCTTCTTCTTTGTACATATTCAATGTAGTGATGAATCGCGCTCTGTAAAGCAGTTTGTCCGGTTGGGGTTACTGTAGAAACATAACAGTTCATTATTTAAGGTCTTTATACACCACTGAAAACATAGTTATGTATATTATATTGCATTTGTGTCAATAGATCTTCCTAAATATTACACACTGAACCTTTAGGAAAATTTATCAGAACATCATTGAATCAGTAATCAGCAATTACCTGACTTGCCTCAGCATTCATGTTTCGTACAAGCAGTAAGGTCTGTTGTCGGCAGCCCTCTTAGCTTCCAATGCAAGCGAGATGCTGTCCGCTCTTGTTGTGGCACTCTAGTGATGTTCTTCAGAAACTTGACGTGCCTTTGAAAAACGGCAGCTGCTTCATCCACCTTGTTCTCAAACTTGCGGCAAACTGCGCAATACATTCTACTTGCCCCGAGCAGCCCTGCTGAGCAAATACTCCTTACTTAGTCAAGTTAAATTGATTTGACTTCAATCTTATAAAATATTTTCTATACAGGGAAAAGCTGGGCGGTTTTCATTAATAGTAATCGCTACCTGCAGCCTACATTTAGCAGGACAAAATTCAAGATTCAAGAAGACCTCTGACCTCTATTGATATCTGGGAAGAGCGGTAAAAAAACACCACTTGAATGACCACTGAAATGTTAACAAAAAAGGAGCTGTCCTGCCAATGACCACTTTAACGCAAACACTAGATAGACCCAAACTCAACTGACTAGCCTTTAACTGCTAAAACTGGTGTATGTTCCTTCCTTCCTATGTAACTTTTAATTTAAATCCAATGCATACAGCCAGCTTGACTGACTGATGGATAAATGAATGGATGAAAGTCTAGGGCTTCCTAACCCAACAATTGCCGTTTCTGACTTTACTGACAGATCTGTATGCAGTGCACACATACTCTTTGCAGCATAGCTCCTAGATAGAAGCACACACAGAAAGAGGCAGCAAACAGAAAGGCCATTATTTTGGGGCTGAATGTTTGTGTGATTGAGCTGATAAAGCATCAGAGGAATAAGAGTCTATTAGGCTGGCCTGGTTAGCTATGGATTTAACATTTATACACACCTGTGTGTGTGTGTGTGTGTGTGACAAAGAGAGCAAAAAACACAGGCAGAGGCAGAAGTCGAGTGAAGGAGGAAGAAAGAGGTTTGTGTTGTGTATACATTTTTGCTTTTCCATCATTCCAGTTACTTTTCTCATCAATTTTGTGTGTGTGTGTGTGCAGAGAGAGAGAGGGACATACTGTATGTAATTTCACATTTCCATTATATGTTTTGTATTTCCATTATTCTGGTCCAAGGCAAACCCACAGAGAGTCTAATGCGGAGCAAATGTTCACATCTGACACGAGATGAAATATGTGAAAATGGTGTGTGTGTGCATGTGTGTGCGCGCGTATGGACGGGGGGCCACAGAGCATTTGCAGCCCCGCAATAATAGACCAGTGACACCCGGGAATTTTGAGAGCCGGTGTGTGATTGGACAAGGCTGGTTTGGAGTGAATTATTCCACAATGTAATTTCCTGCTCAGGGCACAATGAGGCTGGCAGAGATGTAGCTGGGTAGTCGTGTGTTTTGTGCTTAAATAACGCCATAATGGTTGGCCTTATGGAGGAAAGTATTATGGCCTAAAACAAACACTGAAATGCCAAAAACTGAGATAAGCTCATTTTGATGAAGCTCAGAGGAATGCTTCATCTTGTTGCTGAGTGTCCGACAGGCTGCCAGCATTACTACAGAGGGATTATGTGTTTCCTTTTTATTGGTACCTTTGGTTAATTAACTGCAATGGCTGTTTGTAATAGCTGAATATCAGAAAAAATACAGGTAAATTTTTGCCTTGCTTGAAGCAAAAACCTAGCTTCAAATCTCAAAGTATTTACACCACTGAAGTGCAAGATGATAAGAGCTCCAGGATGCCCTGGATATGTCTGGATTCACTCCCTTTTTGCTACTTTATTTACTTTATGCAATTTTTAAGTTTGGATCCATGCATGTAGGCTAAAAATATTCCTATACTTCACTTCTTGCTAGACATGTAAATAAAGTTTTTTCCCAGGCCAAGAGTTTAGAAATTACATCATGTGACATGTTCTGAAAAATTTTATTTCCCTTTATGATGGTCTACATAAATGTTTCAAAACATTTTAAACACTAACGGCTGCAACAAATTATTATTTCCATAGTCAATTAATCTTAATTTAATAGGTGCGTTTGACTTTCACGAGGCGCTGCGCAGAGCTGACTTGACGTGATGCATGTTGGACTTCAAGTAAGGCATGCTGGTTAGAAATAGTGTCTCTACTTTCGCCCGCGCTGCAAAACTTCACCATGTCACATGACATTAAAACCTCTGCAGGAGCCGAGTCCGCCGGCCGCAGTTGCTTTTTCTCCGGCTGCACAAAGTTGGAACCACATTTTTGCTCTGGTCGGCACTTTTCTTTTCAGATGCTGCGAGATCAGTCATTGATCTCAGCTCACAATGTGTCCGAATTCATGGCGCCGTTTTTATACCACACCCCTGCAGTCGCCTGCAGCTCACGTTATGGGCCTTTCAGACAGACTGCGACGTGTGAAACCCATTATTTTCAATGGCTTGCACCGCACAACAGCAGTTTGTTGTTGCGTCGTGCAAAGCGCAAGTGCAGGACAGCGCACGCCGCAGTCAAAGTTCAAAATAGTTGAACTTATGCGCTGAGCCCCGCGGCCAGCACAGCGCAAATCGCTTCCTATCTGTAAGGGCCATCAAGTCGGCGAAAGACAGCCTCCAATACACCTAATGTTTCCTAAAGCCCAAGGTGACGTCCTCAAATGTCTTGTTTTATGCACAACCCAAAGAGGTTCAGTTTACTGTCATAGAGTAATGAAACCAGAAAATATTCACATGTAAGAAGCTGAAATCAGATAAGTTTGACTTTGATTTTCCTTAAAAAATTACTCAAACCGATTAATCGATTATCGAAATATTTGGCAATTAATTGAATAGTTGACAACTAATTGGTTAATTGATTAATTGTTTCAGCCACACTTAATACTGCTCGGAATAGGATTCATATTAAGAAATGCTAAATCCATTTGTTTTATTTTTATGAAAACGCCTATAAAATAAATTATAGATAGTGTTTGTAATAAAAATCATAATATTGATTAGAAGAATGTAAACTCCTTCAGGTCATTAATACCTCAAATTTTTGAATCTGTTAGTTTATCCTAAAATCAGGAGCAAATGCTAGATTTCGTAAAACAATTGACAGCATATTTGGGAGAAAAAGTTTTAAGACTCCTGAGAAAACATTTGTCCATCAAACCTTATTTATTCCAGTTTTTAATATATCTGAAACTCATACTTTAGGTCTCTTTTGCTGACCTTGTTTGGCCCCGCAGAGGAAAGCCGACCTAAGCATTCAGCCGAGCCCGAGGCTTGTTCTGACAGTAGGTGGGAGGTGGGAGGTCCGTCAGCACATCTATTCCTAGAGGAGCCCACTGTTCTGTTAACTCAACCATCTCATTGTCCTCTGCTGGCTTGGACCCTGTTAACAAAGACTTCTGTTAGTTTGACTTGTTGGGGTCTTGCTCTGCTCTGCTTTGGAACATACATTTTTCTATTCTGTTGTGTATTGTTTACAGGCCAAATCTAATTTTAGTTTCCTATAACCAGTGTAATATCCCTGTCCAGGTTTGGGGTTTGGTTTGATTTGGATTTAGATTTTCAAACAAACATGTGCAAACTGTCTCTTAAAACTGTGGTTAGCTGATGAAACACCTTTTGATCAAAAGTAACGTCTCCCCTGAAACAAATTCTGCATGAGTTTTGGCTATGCATGTGCATTCCTGAGTCCACTGTTGTTCAGTTGTGTGTTTTTGTGGACGACTGGCCAGATGTTAATTATATAACGTCATCTCCGTTTTTTTCTAAATGCCTCATACACTGTATGATTTCAGCCACACCACTCCTTTTAGAATCGGCTTAATTTCAGCTTTGTCGGGCGTCGTTTGCCATGCAGTGTACAGGGGCAGCAGAGTTGCCTGTGTGTATCTCAACTCAGGCTATGCCATAAATACCAATAACAAAAAAAAAGAAATTGGACTGCAGGTTTGTCCCCAAATTGTCATAGTGTTACACTGCCTTAAATCTTCGAACCTTCCACACTCCTCAATTTAATAATATTACACTGATTTGCAAAATGGTACCCTTCTCTCCTTATTATATATATTTATTGTAGGTTTATGACCTGGTGTAATTTTAGCCTAATGTTAGAAAGCTAGAAAATTAAATCCAAGTAGGTAGGCAAGGTTGATTAAAGGAAAGGGGATATAAAATGATTACAGCACTTAATCACAATTTAACTGCTGGAGATCCTTGACCAACTGTGTAAGCATATCTGGAATGTGTGATGGGGCCCCTTAATCACTCTTTCTAAAGTTCATGCACATTTCAAATTAGCTCTATGTTGTTAAGATTGCCACTGACTTGCAGTTTTCAAATAGTGTCACTGTAATGAACATGTAATGAACATATTAATGTGACAAAGTACTTGTGTAGCCTAAGGCCAGACGTTGCAGCCAGTCCTCCCATTCATTTGAATGGTGACAGGTAGGGGTCGACAAATAATCGGTCTGGCCAATTATCAGAGAGGAGTCCAACTGCAGACCTCCACTGTCCGGTCACCTCCACTGTCAGGCTGGTCAGTTTTTTACGTCCCCACAGGACGTAATGTGATGCATTCTCAGTTGTTTCGCTACTCTACACATTGCGACAGCGGTAGGTGACTGGTTAGCATTATCCAAAACATTGAGTAAAGTCTGAATGCATTGCTCTTGGTATATGTTCGCCGTCAATTGCTACCGCTATCAATATTGTACATCTAAATCACACAAATTACAGAATGTTACACGTGTGTAAGTTAGGTCATTTGTCGTTCTACATAGGTAACGTTAGGCTACGCCAACGGTGGCTAGCGTTAGCTCCTGAAGTAGCAGGATTAGCTTTTTTTCCTTTGGATAACATAGGCTATTCATACTGTATGACGCTACTGTGTGTTCGTTTTTGTAAAGCATTTTGCAAGGGCATAGGTTTGCATTTATCTTAACATGTTGACGACGCTCAGGTTAGTTATTTGTCCAAAAGAAGATAAAATGATATCGTTTAGATCGTTCGTGTAGCTTTTCACACTTAATTTTAAACAGTGTGCAAAGACTTTGCTGGCTGTATGAATTGATATTAGTTGAATTGAAGTTTATGTACTACGACAGTGTTTCCCAACCCTTTCCTGAAGAAAGTTACCCCCTGTGCTGCATGATTTAATCTCTCCCTGCTTTAACACAGCTGATTGAAGCAGCTTCAGGATTCATAACGAGTTGATAGTTTGAATCAGCTGTTTTGGAGCAGTGAGATATTTAACACACACGGTTATATAAACAGTTATCCACAGGAAGACACTCCTCCTCATCACAGTCACTGTTAGCATATCCTAATTTGCGCGATGTAGATGTACAAATATTGATAGTGGTAGATATTTTAATGGAACATTCCAAGACCCATGCATCAGACTTTTTTAAAAATGTTTTGGATCATGCAAATCAGTCACTGCTGTCAATTCCTTTTCTAACTGTGTAATCTGTGTGTGTACAGCGAATAAAGTAAAAGTATTATTACAGTAGGCTATTGTCTCCATTCATTTTTAAATAGTGGATATTTACAAAATTATCGATGCAGGTATGTTGTATTGCATGTGTGTTCATTTTTACGGATTGTACAGTTTGATAGTCCACATAGTCCAGCAGGGTTCTAGTTATGGTCTGATCTCTTAATCATGCATCTGTGGGGGTCAGTAATTAATTTACCAACAACCATTATTTTTAATGACAAATGTACATTATATTAATAAGATAAACACACTAAAATAAACATGTTTTCCAAACTAACTATGCTGCGCACCGCATGAATGTCATTACAACATGATTAATAATTAATATGATACCATAAAGGGCGGATTTGCGATCTCTCCTTGAGCAGTAGTCTTTGTTGGTTTATTTTATTACTTTGTTGCAGTATCACACACATCTGGGGCAAGTAGTGGGCTGCTGTGTGTGAGAGAAAGTGTTGACCACGTAATGAGCAATGAAGTCTCTGTCCAGGCTTCTATTATTTATTTAAATTGTAGTCCAGTTTCCAGAGTTGTCCGTTTTTCCTATTAAATTCAGCTAATTGCAGTAAAATTCCATAGTATGTTACTCTTCAAAGGTAAATTATGAATGGGAAGTTTGTGTGTGTGTGTGTTTCTTTTAGGATGACTGGAAGAGAGGCTAAATTACACTCTTAATCAATGACGATGTTTTTCTGTCAATGGATGTGGCTAACTGTATGGGCGGAATTAACATCATATTTTGACAGAATAAATAAACGGTGCCTGTAAAAAAAGATACTGTTACTAGTTGAATGATTGAAGCGATATATAGTGGGCTTTGGTGCTATATTGGCACGTTAAGTGCTAAGTAGAATAGGCTCAAATCGATATGCTATATTTAAGGAATTAGCCTGCTAGTTCCCGTTACAATGTTGACTAAATAATTACATATAAATCAACAACAACCCCACCCCCCCCCCCCCCCCCCCCCCCCCCCCC